>NW_022262736.1:0-157168 GCF_002021735.2 Oncorhynchus kisutch
TTGAACAGTTATGTTTAAAAATTGTTTTCAGACTGCAATCAAACATTTTAGACCTTTTTCATGGAAAAGTGGTTATATGTAGTTCAATTGCTGCAACCTGCTGAAAAATTGTCCACAAAGGTACCTATCACTAGTTTGGAACAGTCATGTTTAAAACATTGTTTTCAGACTGCATCAAACATGATTTAAGACCTTGTTTATGGAAAAATGGTATTTCTGTAGTTCAATGCTGCTGCTGAACTTGTGAATCATCTAGTTTGAACAGTTCCGTAAAAATGTACTTCCAGAGTCCAATCCAAACATGATTTAGACCTGTTATGGGAAAGTGGTTATTTCTGTAGTTCAATTGCTGCAACTTGCTTGAAATTGTCCATAGTGTCCCTATTATCTAGTTTGAACAGTCATGTTTAATACAGTGTTTCAGACTGCATCAAACATGATTTAGACCCTGGCTATGGAAAAGTGGTTATTTCTGTAGTTCAATTGCTGCAACTTGCGAAAATTGTCCACAAGTGTACCTATCATCTAGTTTGAAACAGTTCCGTAAAAAATGTACTTCCAGAGTCCAACAAAACATGATTTAGACCTTGTTTATGTGAAAGTGGTTTTTCTGTAGTTCAATTGCTGCAACTTGCTGAAAATTGTCCATAGTGTCCCTATATCTAGTTTGAACAGTTATGTTTAAACATTGTTTGTCAGACTGCATCAAACATGATTTAGACGCTTGTTTATGAAAGAGTGGGTATTTATGTAGTTCAATTGCTGCAACTGCTGACAATTGTCCACCAGTGTCCCTATCAATCTAGTTTGAACAGTTCTGTAAAGAATGTACTTCCAGAGTGCAACCAAACATGATTTAGACCTTGTTTATGTGAAAGTGGTTATTTCTGTAGTTCAATTGCTGCAACTTGCTGAAAATTGTCCATAGTGTCCCCTATCATCTAGTTTGAACAGTTTATGTTAAAACATTGTTTTCAGACTGCAATCAAACATTTTAGACCTTGTTCATGGAAAAGTGGTTATATTGTAGTTCAATTGCTGCAACCTGCTGAAAATTGTCCACAAGTGTACCTATCAACTAGTTTGAACAGTCATGTTTAAAACATTGTTTTCAGACTGCATCAAACATGATTTAAGACCTTGTTTATGGAAAATTGTTACTTCTGTAGTTCAATTGCTGCAACTTGCTGAATCATCTAGTTTGAACAGTTCCGTAAAAAATGTACTTCCAGAGTCCAACCAAACATGATTTAGACCTTGTTTATGTGAAAGTGGTTATTTCTGTAGTTCAATTGCTGCAACTTGCTGACAAATTGGTCCACAAGTGTACCATCATCTAGTTTGAACAGTCGTAACAAATGTACTTCCAGAGTCCAACAAACATGATTTAGACCTGTTTATGTGAAAGTGGTTATTTCTGTAGTTCATTGCTGGCAACTTGCTGAAATTGTCCATAGTGGTCCCTATTATCTAGTTTGAACAGTCATGTTAATACATTGGTTTTTCAGACTGCATCAAACATTTTAGACATGGCTATGGAAAAGTGGTTATTGTCTGTAGGTCAATTGCTGCAGACTTGATGACAATTGTCCACAGTGTCTCTATCATCTAGTTTGAATAGTTCCGTAAAAATGTCCTTTCCAGAGTGCAACCAAACAGTGATTAGACCTTGTTTATGGAAAAGGTGTATTTCTGTAGTTCAATTGCTGCAACTTGCTGACAATTGTCCACAGTGTCCCTATCATCTAGTTGAACAGTTATGTTTAAAACATTGTTGTCAGACTGCATCAAACATGATTTAGACCTTGTTTATGGAAAAGTGGTTATTTATGTAGTTCAATTGCTGCAACTTGCTGACAATTGTCCACAGTGTCCCTATCAATCTAGTTTGAACAGTTCTGTAAAAAATATACTTCCAGAGTGCAACCAAACATGATTTAGACCTTGTTTATGTGAAAGTGGTTATTTCTGTAGTTCAATTGCTGCAACTTGCTGAAAATTGTCCACAAGTGTACCTATCAATCTAGTTTGACCAGTTATGTTTAAACATTGTTTTCAGACTGCATCAAACATGATTTAAGACCTTGTTTATGGAAAAGGTTGTTATTTCTGTAGTTCAAATTGCCTGCAACTTTGCTGACAATTGTCCACAGTGTCTCTATCATCTAGTTTGAACAGTTCTGTTTAAAAATGTCCTTCCAGAGTGCAACCAAACATGATTTAGACCTTGTTTATGGAAAAGTGGTTATTTCTGTAGTTCAATTGCTGCAATTTGCTGACAATTGTCCACAGTGTCCCTATCATCTAGTTTGAACAGTTATGTTTAAAACATTGTTTTCAGACTGCAATCAAACATTTTAGACCCTGTTCATGGAAAAGTGGTTATATTGTAGTTCAATTGCTGCAACCTGCTGAAAATTGTCCACAAGTGTACCTATCAACTAGTTTGAACAGTCATGTTTAAAACATTGTTTTCAGACTGCATCAAACATGATTTAAGACCTTGTTATGGAAAAAATTGTTGATTTCTGTAGTTCAATTGCTGCAACTTGCTGAATCATCTAGTTTGAACAGTTCCGTAAAAAAATGTACTTCCAGAGTCCAACCAAACATGATTTAGACCTTGTTTATGTGAAAGTGGGTTATTTCTGTAGTTCAATTGCTGCAACTTGCTGAAAATTGTCCATAGTGTCCCTATTATCTAGTTTGAACAGTCATGTTTAATACATTGTTTTCAGACTGCATCAAACATGATTTAGACCTTGGCTATGAAAAGTGGTTATTTCTGTAGTTCAATTGCTGCAACTTGCTGAAAATTGTCCACAAGTGTAACTATCATCTAGTTTGAACAGTCATGTTTAAACATTGTTTTCAGACTGCATCAAACATGATTTAGACCTTGGCTATGGAAAAGTGGTTATTTCTGTAGTTCAATTGCTGCAACTTGCTGAAAATTGTCCACAAGTGTACCTATCATCTAGTTTGAACAGTCATGTTTAAAAATTGTTTTCAGACTGCATCAAACATGATATATACCTTGTTTATGGAAAATATGTTATTTCTGTAGTTCAATTGCTGCAACTTGCTGAAAATTGTCCACAAGTGTACCTATCATCTAGTTTGAACAGTCATGTTTAGAACATTGTTGTCATCAGGCTGCATCAAACATGATTTAAGACCTTGTTTATGGAAAAGTGGTTATTTCTGTAGTTCAATTGCTGCAACTTGCTGAAGATTTTCCACAATGTCTCTTTCATCTAGTTTGAACAGTTCCGTGAAAAATGTCCTTCCAGAGTGCAACCAAACATGATTTAGACCTTGTTTATGGAAAAGTGGTTATTTCTGTAGTTCAATTGCTGCAACTTTGCTGACAATTGTCCACAGTGTCTCTATATCATCTAGTTTGAACAGTTATGTTTAAAACATTGTTGTCAGACTGCATCAAACATGATTTAGACCTTGTTTATGGAAAAGTGGTTATTTATGTAGTTCAATTGCTGCAACTTGCTGACAATTGTCCACAGTGTCCCTATCAATCTAGTTTGAACAGTTCTGTAAAAAATGTACTTCCAGAGTGCAACCAAACATGATTTAGACCTTGTTTATGTGAAAGTGCTTATTTCTGTAGTTCAATTGCTGCAACTTGCTGAAAATTGTCCATAGTGTCCCTATCATCTAGTTTGAACAGTAATGTTTAATACATTGCTTTCAGACTGCATCAAACATGATTTAGACCTTGGCTATGGAAAAGTGGTTATTTCTGTAGTTCAATTGCTCCAACTTGCTGAAAATTGTCCATAGTGTCCCTATCATCTAGTTTGAACAGTTATGTTTAAAACATTGTTTTCAGACTGCATCAAACATTTTAGACCTTGTTTATGGAAAAGTGGTTATTTATGTAGTTCAATTGCTGCAACTTGCTGACAATTGTCCACAGTGTCCCTATCAATCTAGTTTGAACAGTTCTGTAAAAAATATACTTCCAGAGTGCAACCAAACATGATTTAGACCTTGTTTATGTGAAAGTGGTTATTTCTGTAGTTCAATTGCTGCAACTTGCTGAAAATTGTCCACAAGTGTACCTATCAATCTAGTTTGACCAGTTATGTTTAAACATTGTTTTCAGACTGCATCAAACATGATTTAAGACCTTGTTTATGGAAAAGGTGTTATTTCTGTAGTTCAATTGCTGCAACTTTGCTGACAATTGTCCACAGTGTCTCTATCATCTAGTTTGAACAGTTCTGTTTAAAAAATGTCCTTCCAGAGTGCAACCAAACATGATTTAGACCTTGTTTATGGAAAAGTGGTTATTTCTGTAGTTCAATTGCTGCAATTTGCTGACAATTGTCCACAGTGTCCCTATCATCTAGTTTGAACAGTTATGTTTAAAACATTGTTTTCAGACTGCAATCAAACATTTTAGACCCTGTTCATGGAAAAGTGGTTATATTGTAGTTCAATTGCTGCAACCTGCTGAAAATTGTCCACAAGTGTACCTATCAACTAGTTTGAACAGTCATGTTTAAAACATTGTTTTCAGACTGCATCAAACATGATTTAAGACCTTGTTTATGGAAAAATTGTTATTTCTGTAGTTCAATTGCTGCAACTTGCTGAATCATCTAGTTTGAACAGTTCCGTAAAAAATGTACTTCCAGAGTCCAACCAAACATGATTTAGACCTTGTTTATGTGAAAGTGGTTATTTCTGTAGTTCAATTGCTGCAACTTGCTGAAAATTGTCCATAGTGTCCCTATTATCTAGTTTGAACAGTCATGTTTAATACATTGTTTTCAGACTGCATCAAACATGATTTAGACCTTGGCTATGGAAAAGTGGTTATTTCTGTAGTTCAATTGCTGCAACTTGCTGAAAATTGTCCACAAGTGTAACTATCATCTAGTTTGAACAGTCATGTTTAAACATTGTTTTCAGACTGCATCAAACATGATTTAGACCTTGGCTATGGAAAAGTGGTTATTTCTGTAGTTCAATTGCTGCAACTTGCTGAAAATTGTCCACAAGTGTACCTATCATCTAGTTTGAACAGTCATGTTTAGAACATTGTTGTCATCAGGCTGCATCAAACATGATTTAAGACCTTGTTTATGGAAATGTGGTTATTTCTGTAGTTCAATTGCTGCAACTTGCTGAAAATTTTCCACAATGTCTCTTTCATCTAGTTTGAACAGTTCCGTAAAAAATGTCCTTCCAGAGTGCAACCAAACATGATTTAGACCTTGTTTATGGAAAAGTGGTTATTTCTGTAGTTCAATTGCTGCAACTTTGCTGACAATTGTCCACAGTGTCTCTATATCATCTAGTTTGAACAGTTATGTTTAAAACATTGTTGTCAGACTGCATCAAACATGATTTAGACCTTGTTTATGGAAAAGTGGTTATTTATGTAGTTCAATTGCTGCAACTTGCTGACAATTGTCCACAGTGTCCCTATCAATCTAGTTTGAACAGTTCTGTAAAAAATGTACTTCCAGAGTGCAACCAAACATGATTTAGACCTTGTTTATGTGAAAGTGCTTATTTCTGTAGTTCAATTGCTGCAACTTGCTGAAAATTGTCCATAGTGTCCCTATTATCTAGTTTGAACAGTTATGTTTAAAACATTGTTGTCAGACTGCATCAAACATGATTTAGACCTTGTTTATGGAAAAGTGGTTATTTATGTAGTTCAATTGCTGCAACTTGCTGACAATTGTCCACAGTGTCCCTATCAATCTAGTTTGAACAGTTCTGTAAAAAATGTACTTCCAGAGTGCAACCAAACATGATTTAGACCTTGTTTATGTGAAAGTGGTTATTTCTGTAGTTCAATTGCTGCAACTTGCTGAAAATTGTCCATAGTGTCCCTATCATCTAGTTTGAACAGTTATGTTTAAAACATTGTTTTCAGACTGCAATCAAACATTTTAGACCTTGTTCATGGAAAAGTGGTTATATTGTAGTTCAATTGCTGCAACCTGCTGAAAATTGTCCACAAGTGTACCTATCAACTAGTTTGAACAGTCATGTTTAAAACATTGTTTTCAGACTGCATCAAACATGATTTAAGACCTTGTTTATGGAAAAATTGTTACTTCTGTAGTTCAATTGCTGCAACTTGCTGAATCATCTAGTTTGAACAGTTCCGTAAAAAATGTACTTCCAGAGTCCAACCAAACATGATTTAGACCTTGTTTATGTGAAAGTGGTTATTTCTGTAGTTCAATTGCTGCAACTTGCTGAAAATTGTCCACAAGTGTACCTATCATCTAGTTTGAACAGTTCCGTAACAAATGTACTTCCAGAGTCCAACAAAACATGATTTAGACCTTGTTTATGTGAAAGTGGTTATTTCTGTAGTTCAATTGCTGCAACTTGCTGAAAATTGTCCATAGTGTCCCTATTATCTAGTTTGAACAGTCATGTTTAATACATTGTTTTCAGACTGCATCAAACATTTTAGACCTTGGCTATGGAAAAGTGGTTATTTCTGTAGGTCAATTGCTGCAACTTGATGACAATTGTCCACAGTGTCTCTATCATCTAGTTTGAATAGTTCCGTAAAAAATGTCCTTCCAGAGTGCAACCAAACATGATTTAGACCTTGTTTATGGAAAAGGTGTATTTCTGTAGTTCAATTGCTGCAACTTGCTGACAATTGTCCACAGTGTCCCTATCATCTAGTTTGAACAGTTATGTTTAAAACATTGTTGTCAGACTGCATCAAACATGATTTAGACCTTGTTTATGGAAAAGTGGTTATTTATGTAGTTCAATTGCTGCAACTTGCTGACAATTGTCCACAGTGTCCCTATCAATCTAGTTTGAACAGTTCTGTAAAAAATATACTTCCAGAGTGCAACCAAACATGATTTAGACCTTGTTTATGTGAAAGTGGTTATTTCTGTAGTTCAATTGCTGCAACTTGCTGAAAATTGTCCACAAGTGTACCTATCAATCTAGTTTGACCAGTTATGTTTAAACATTGTTTTCAGACTGCATCAAACATGATTTAAGACCTTGTTTATGGAAAAGGTGTTATTTCTGTAGTTCAATTGCTGCAACTTTGCTGACAATTGTCCACAGTGTCTCTATCATCTAGTTTGAACAGTTCTGTTTAAAAAATGTCCTTCCAGAGTGCAACCAAACATGATTTAGACCTTGTTTATGGAAAAGTGGTTATTTCTGTAGTTCAATTGCTGCAATTTGCTGACAATTGTCCACAGTGTCCCTATCATCTAGTTTGAACAGTTATGTTTAAAACATTGTTTTCAGACTGCAATCAAACATTTTAGACCCTGTTCATGGAAAAGTGGTTATATTGTAGTTCAATTGCTGCAACCTGCTGAAAATTGTCCACAAGTGTACCTATCAACTAGTTTGAACAGTCATGTTTAAAACATTGTTTTCAGACTGCATCAAACATGATTTAAGACCTTGTTTATGGAAAAATTGTTATTTCTGTAGTTCAATTGCTGCAACTTGCTGAATCATCTAGTTTGAACAGTTCCGTAAAAAATGTACTTCCAGAGTCCAACCAAACATGATTTAGACCTTGTTTATGTGAAAGTGGTTATTTCTGTAGTTCAATTGCTGCAACTTGCTGAAAATTGTCCATAGTGTCCCTATTATCTAGTTTGAACAGTCATGTTTAATACATTGTTTTCAGACTGCATCAAACATGATTTAGACCTTGGCTATGGAAAAGTGGTTATTTCTGTAGTTCAATTGCTGCAACTTGCTGAAAATTGTCCACAAGTGTAACTATCATCTAGTTTGAACAGTCATGTTTAAACATTGTTTTCAGACTGCATCAAACATGATTTAGACCTTGGCTATGGAAAAGTGGTTATTTCTGTAGTTCAATTGCTGCAACTTGCTGAAAATTGTCCACAAGTGTACCTATCATCTAGTTTGAACAGTCATGTTTAGAACATTGTTGTCATCAGGCTGCATCAAACATGATTTAAGACCTTGTTTATGGAAATGTGGTTATTTCTGTAGTTCAATTGCTGCAACTTGCTGAAAATTTTCCACAATGTCTCTTTCATCTAGTTTGAACAGTTCCGTAAAAAATGTCCTTCCAGAGTGCAACCAAACATGATTTAGACCTTGTTTATGGAAAAGTGGTTATTTCTGTAGTTCAATTGCTGCAACTTTGCTGACAATTGTCCACAGTGTCTCTATATCATCTAGTTTGAACAGTTATGTTTAAAACATTGTTGTCAGACTGCATCAAACATGATTTAGACCTTGTTTATGGAAAAGTGGTTATTTATGTAGTTCAATTGCTGCAACTTGCTGACAATTGTCCACAGTGTCCCTATCAATCTAGTTTGAACAGTTCTGTAAAAAATGTACTTCCAGAGTGCAACCAAACATGATTTAGACCTTGTTTATGTGAAAGTGCTTATTTCTGTAGTTCAATTGCTGCAACTTGCTGAAAATTGTCCACAAGTGTACCTATCAACTAGTTTGAACAGTCATGTTTAAAACATTGTTTTCAGACTGCATCAAACATGATTTAAGACCTTGTTTATGGAAAAATTGTTACTTCTGTAGTTCAATTGCTGCAACTTGCTGAATCATCTAGTTTGAACAGTTCCGTAAAAAATGTACTTCCAGAGTCCAACCAAACATGATTTAGACCTTGTTTATGTGAAAGTGGTTATTTCTGTAGTTCAATTGCTGCAACTTGCTGAAAATTGTCCATAGTGTCCCTATTATCTAGTTTGAACAGTCATGTTTAATACAGTGTTTTCAGACTGCATCAAACATGATTTAGACCTTGGCTATGGAAAAGTGGTTATTTCTGTAGTTCAATTGCTGCAACTTGCTGAAAATTGTCCACAAGTGTACCTATCATCTAGTTTGAACAGTTCCGTAACAAATGTACTTCCAGAGTCCAACAAAACATGATTTAGACCTTGTTTATGTGAAAGTGGTTATTTCTGTAGTTCAATTGCTGCAACTTGCTGAAAATTGTCCATAGTGTCCCTATTATCTAGTTTGAACAGTTATGTTTAAAACATTGTTGTCAGACTGCATCAAACATGATTTAGACCTTGTTTATGGAAAAGTGGTTATTTATGTAGTTCAATTGCTGCAACTTGCTGACAATTGTCCACAGTGTCCCTATCAATCTAGTTTGAACAGTTCTGTAAAAAATGTACTTCCAGAGTGCAACCAAACATGATTTAGACCTTGTTTATGTGAAAGTGGTTATTTCTGTAGTTCAATTGCTGCAACTTGCTGAAAATTGTCCATAGTGTCCCTATCATCTAGTTTGAACAGTTATGTTTAAAACATTGTTTTCAGACTGCAATCAAACATTTTAGACCTTGTTCATGGAAAAGTGGTTATATTGTAGTTCAATTGCTGCAACCTGCTGAAAATTGTCCACAAGTGTACCTATCAACTAGTTTGAACAGTCATGTTTAAAACATTGTTTTCAGACTGCATCAAACATGATTTAAGACCTTGTTTATGGAAAAATTGTTACTTCTGTAGTTCAATTGCTGCAACTTGCTGAATCATCTAGTTTGAACAGTTCCGTAAAAAATGTACTTCCAGAGTCCAACCAAACATGATTTAGACCTTGTTTATGTGAAAGTGGTTATTTCTGTAGTTCAATTGCTGCAACTTGCTGAAAATTGTCCACAAGTGTACCTATCATCTAGTTTGAACAGTTCCGTAACAAATGTACTTCCAGAGTCCAACAAAACATGATTTAGACCTTGTTTATGTGAAAGTGGTTATTTCTGTAGTTCAATTGCTGCAACTTGCTGAAAATTGTCCATAGTGTCCCTATTATCTAGTTTGAACAGTCATGTTTAATACATTGTTTTCAGACTGCATCAAACATTTTAGACCTTGGCTATGGAAAAGTGGTTATTTCTGTAGGTCAATTGCTGCAACTTGATGACAATTGTCCACAGTGTCTCTATCATCTAGTTTGAATAGTTCCGTAAAAAATGTCCTTCCAGAGTGCAACCAAACATGATTTAGACCTTGTTTATGGAAAAGGTGTATTTCTGTAGTTCAATTGCTGCAACTTGCTGACAATTGTCCACAGTGTCCCTATCATCTAGTTTGAACAGTTATGTTTAAAACATTGTTGTCAGACTGCATCAAACATGATTTAGACCTTGTTTATGGAAAAGTGGTTATTTATGTAGTTCAATTGCTGCAACTTGCTGACAATTGTCCACAGTGTCCCTATCAATCTAGTTTGAACAGTTCTGTAAAAAATATACTTCCAGAGTGCAACCAAACATGATTTAGACCTTGTTTATGTGAAAGTGGTTATTTCTGTAGTTCAATTGCTGCAACTTGCTGAAAATTGTCCACAAGTGTACCTATCAATCTAGTTTGACCAGTTATGTTTAAACATTGTTTTCAGACTGCATCAAACATGATTTAAGACCTTGTTTATGGAAAAGGTGTTATTTCTGTAGTTCAATTGCTGCAACTTTGCTGACAATTGTCCACAGTGTCTCTATCATCTAGTTTGAACAGTTCTGTTTAAAAAATGTCCTTCCAGAGTGCAACCAAACATGATTTAGACCTTGTTTATGGAAAAGTGGTTATTTCTGTAGTTCAATTGCTGCAATTTGCTGACAATTGTCCACAGTGTCCCTATCATCTAGTTTGAACAGTTATGTTTAAAACATTGTTTTCAGACTGCAATCAAACATTTTAGACCCTGTTCATGGAAAAGTGGTTATATTGTAGTTCAATTGCTGCAACCTGCTGAAAATTGTCCACAAGTGTACCTATCAACTAGTTTGAACAGTCATGTTTAAAACATTGTTTTCAGACTGCATCAAACATGATTTAAGACCTTGTTTATGGAAAAATTGTTATTTCTGTAGTTCAATTGCTGCAACTTGCTGAATCATCTAGTTTGAACAGTTCCGTAAAAAATGTACTTCCAGAGTCCAACCAAACATGATTTAGACCTTGTTTATGTGAAAGTGGTTATTTCTGTAGTTCAATTGCTGCAACTTGCTGAAAATTGTCCATAGTGTCCCTATTATCTAGTTTGAACAGTCATGTTTAATACATTGTTTTCAGACTGCATCAAACATGATTTAGACCTTGGCTATGGAAAAGTGGTTATTTCTGTAGTTCAATTGCTGCAACTTGCTGAAAATTGTCCACAAGTGTAACTATCATCTAGTTTGAACAGTCATGTTTAAACATTGTTTTCAGACTGCATCAAACATGATTTAGACCTTGGCTATGGAAAAGTGGTTATTTCTGTAGTTCAATTGCTGCAACTTGCTGAAAATTGTCCACAAGTGTACCTATCATCTAGTTTGAACAGTCATGTTTAGAACATTGTTGTCATCAGGCTGCATCAAACATGATTTAAGACCTTGTTTATGGAAATGTGGTTATTTCTGTAGTTCAATTGCTGCAACTTGCTGAAAATTTTCCACAATGTCTCTTTCATCTAGTTTGAACAGTTCCGTAAAAAATGTCCTTCCAGAGTGCAACCAAACATGATTTAGACCTTGTTTATGGAAAAGTGGTTATTTCTGTAGTTCAATTGCTGCAACTTTGCTGACAATTGTCCACAGTGTCTCTATATCATCTAGTTTGAACAGTTATGTTTAAAACATTGTTGTCAGACTGCATCAAACATGATTTAGACCTTGTTTATGGAAAAGTGGTTATTTATGTAGTTCAATTGCTGCAACTTGCTGACAATTGTCCACAGTGTCCCTATCAATCTAGTTTGAACAGTTCTGTAAAAAATGTACTTCCAGAGTGCAACCAAACATGATTTAGACCTTGTTTATGTGAAAGTGCTTATTTCTGTAGTTCAATTGCTGCAACTTGCTGAAAATTGTCCATAGTGTCCCTATCATCTAGTTTGAACAGTAATGTTTAATACATTGCTTTCAGACTGCATCAAACATGATTTAGACCTTGGCTATGGAAAAGTGGTTATTTCTGTAGTTCAATTGCTCCAACTTGCTGAAAATTGTCCATAGTGTCCCTATCATCTAGTTTGAACAGTTATGTTTAAAACATTGTTTTCAGACTGCAATCAAACATTTTAGACCTTGTTCATGGAAAAGTGGTTATATTGTAGTTCAATTGCTGCAACCTGCTGAAAATTGTCCACAAGTGTACCTATCAACTAGTTTGAACAGTCATGTTTAAAACATTGTTTTCAGACTGCATCAAACATGATTTAAGACCTTGTTTATGGAAAAATTGTTATTTCTGTAGTTCAATTGCTGCAACTTGCTGAATCATCTAGTTTGAACAGTTCCGTAAAAAATGTACTTCCAGAGTCCAACCAAACATGATTTAGACCTTGTTTATGTGAAAGTGGTTATTTCTGTAGTTCAATTGCTGCAACTTGCTGAAAATTGTCCATAGTGTCCCTATTATCTAGTTTGAACAGTCATGTTTAATACAGTGTTTTCAGACTGCATCAAACATGATTTAGACCTTGGCTATGGAAAAGTGGTTATTTCTGTAGTTCAATTGCTGCAACTTGCTGAAAATTGTCCACAAGTGTACCTATCATCTAGTTTGAACAGTTCCGTAACAAATGTACTTCCAGAGTCCAACAAAACATGATTTAGACCTTGTTTATGTGAAAGTGGTTATTTCTGTAGTTCAATTGCTGCAACTTGCTGAAAATTGTCCATAGTGTCCCTATTATCTAGTTTGAACAGTTATGTTTAAAACATTGTTGTCAGACTGCATCAAACATGATTTAGACCTTGTTTATGGAAAAGTGGTTATTTATGTAGTTCAATTGCTGCAACTTGCTGACAATTGTCCACAGTGTCCCTATCAATCTAGTTTGAACAGTTCTGTAAAAAATGTACTTCCAGAGTGCAACCAAACATGATTTAGACCTTGTTTATGTGAAAGTGGTTATTTCTGTAGTTCAATTGCTGCAACTTGCTGAAAATTGTCCATAGTGTCCCTATCATCTAGTTTGAACAGTTATGTTTAAAACATTGTTTTCAGACTGCAATCAAACATTTTAGACCTTGTTCATGGAAAAGTGGTTATATTGTAGTTCAATTGCTGCAACCTGCTGAAAATTGTCCACAAGTGTACCTATCAACTAGTTTGAACAGTCATGTTTAAAACATTGTTTTCAGACTGCATCAAACATGATTTAAGACCTTGTTTATGGAAAAATTGTTACTTCTGTAGTTCAATTGCTGCAACTTGCTGAATCATCTAGTTTGAACAGTTCCGTAAAAAATGTACTTCCAGAGTCCAACCAAACATGATTTAGACCTTGTTTATGTGAAAGTGGTTATTTCTGTAGTTCAATTGCTGCAACTTGCTGAAAATTGTCCATAGTGTCCCTATTATCTAGTTTGAACAGTCATGTTTAATACAGTGTTTTCAGACTGCATCAAACATGATTTAGACCTTGGCTATGGAAAAGTGGTTATTTCTGTAGTTCAATTGCTGCAACTTGCTGAAAATTGTCCACAAGTGTACCTATCATCTAGTTTGAACAGTTCCGTAACAAATGTACTTCCAGAGTCCAACAAAACCTGATTTAGACCTTGTTTATGTGAAAGTGGTTATTTCTGTAGTTCAATTGCTGCAACTTGCTGAAAATTGTCCATAGTGTCCCTATTATCTAGTTTGAACAGTTATGTTTAAAACATTGTTGTCAGACTGCATCAAACATGATTTAGACCTTGTTTATGGAAAAGTGGTTATTTATGTAGTTCAATTGCTGCAACTTGCTGACAATTGTCCACAGTGTCCCTATCAATCTAGTTTGAACAGTTCTGTAAAAAATGTACTTCCAGAGTGCAACCAAACATGATTTAGACCTTGTTTATGTGAAAGTGGTTATTTCTGTAGTTCAATTGCTGCAACTTGCTGAAAATTGTCCATAGTGTCCCTATCATCTAGTTTGAACAGTTATGTTTAAAACATTGTTTTCAGACTGCAATCAAACATTTTAGACCTTGTTCATGGAAAAGTGGTTATATTGTAGTTCAATTGCTGCAACCTGCTGAAAATTGTCCACAAGTGTACCTATCAACTAGTTTGAACAGTCATGTTTAAAACATTGTTTTCAGACTGCATCAAACATGATTTAAGACCTTGTTTATGGAAAAATTGTTACTTCTGTAGTTCAATTGCTGCAACTTGCTGAATCATCTAGTTTGAACAGTTCCGTAAAAAATGTACTTCCAGAGTCCAACCAAACATGATTTAGACCTTGTTTATGTGAAAGTGGTTATTTCTGTAGTTCAATTGCTGCAACTTGCTGAAAATTGTCCACAAGTGTACCTATCATCTAGTTTGAACAGTTCCGTAACAAATGTACTTCCAGAGTCCAACAAAACATGATTTAGACCTTGTTTATGTGAAAGTGGTTATTTCTGTAGTTCAATTGCTGCAACTTGCTGAAAATTGTCCATAGTGTCCCTATTATCTAGTTTGAACAGTCATGTTTAATACATTGTTTTCAGACTGCATCAAACATTTTAGACCTTGGCTATGAAAAAGTGGTTATTTCTGTATGTCAATTGCTGCAACTTGATGACAATTGTCCACAGTGTCTCTATCATCTAGTTTGAATAGTTCCGTAAAAAATGTCCTTCCAGAGTGCAACCAAACATGATTTAGACCTTGTTTATGGAAAAGGTGTATTTCTGTAGTTCAATTGCTGCAACTTGCTGACAATTGTCCACAGTGTCCCTATCATCTAGTTTGAACAGTTATGTTTAAAACATTGTTGTCAGACTGCATCAAACATGATTTAGACCTTGTTTATGGAAAAGTGGTTATTTATGTAGTTCAATTGCTGCAACTTGCTGACAATTGTCCACAGTGTCCCTATCAATCTAGTTTGAACAGTTCTGTAAAAAATATACTTCCAGAGTGCAACCAAACATGATTTAGACCTTGTTTATGTGAAAGTGGTTATTTCTGTAGTTCAATTGCTGCAACTTGCTGAAAATTGTCCACAAGTGTACCTATCAATCTAGTTTGACCAGTTATGTTTAAACATTGTTTTCAGACTGCATCAAACATGATTTAAGACCTTGTTTATGGAAAAGGTGTTATTTCTGTAGTTCAATTGCTGCAACTTTGCTGACAATTGTCCACAGTGTCTCTATCATCTAGTTTGAACAGTTCTGTTTAAAAAATGTCCTTCCAGAGTGCAACCAAACATGATTTAGACCTTGTTTATGGAAAAGTGGTTATTTCTGTAGTTCAATTGCTGCAATTTGCTGACAATTGTCCACAGTGTCCCTATCATCTAGTTTGAACAGTTATGTTTAAAACATTGTTTTCAGACTGCAATCAAACATTTTAGACCCTGTTCATGGAAAAGTGGTTATATTGTAGTTCAATTGCTGCAACCTGCTGAAAATTGTCCACAAGTGTACCTATCAACTAGTTTGAACAGTCATGTTTAAAACATTGTTTTCAGACTGCATCAAACATGATTTAAGACCTTGTTTATGGAAAAATTGTTATTTCTGTAGTTCAATTGCTGCAACTTGCTGAATCATCTAGTTTGAACAGTTCCGTAAAAAATGTACTTCCAGAGTCCAACCAAACATGATTTAGACCTTGTTTATGTGAAAGTGGTTATTTCTGTAGTTCAATTGCTGCAACTTGCTGAAAATTGTCCATAGTGTCCCTATTATCTAGTTTGAACAGTCATGTTTAATACATTGTTTTCAGACTGCATCAAACATGATTTAGACCTTGGCTATGGAAAAGTGGTTATTTCTGTAGTTCAATTGCTGCAACTTGCTGAAAATTGTCCACAAGTGTAACTATCATCTAGTTTGAACAGTCATGTTTAAACATTGTTTTCAGACTGCATCAAACATGATTTAGACCTTGGCTATGGAAAAGTGGTTATTTCTGTAGTTCAATTGCTGCAACTTGCTGAAAATTGTCCACAAGTGTACCTATCATCTAGTTTGAACAGTCATGTTTAGAACATTGTTGTCATCAGGCTGCATCAAACATGATTTAAGACCTTGTTTATGGAAATGTGGTTATTTCTGTAGTTCAATTGCTGCAACTTGCTGAAAATTTTCCACAATGTCTCTTTCATCTAGTTTGAACAGTTCCGTAAAACATGTCCTTCCAGAGTGCAACCAAACATGATTTAGACCTTGTTTATGGAAAAGTGGTTATTTCTGTAGTTCAATTGCTGCAACTTTGCTGACAATTGTCCACAGTGTCTCTATATCATCTAGTTTGAACAGTTATGTTTAAAACATTGTTGTCAGACTGCATCAAACATGATTTAGACCTTGTTTATGGAAAAGTGGTTATTTATGTAGTTCAATTGCTGCAACTTGCTGACAATTGTCCACAGTGTCCCTATCAATCTAGTTTGAACAGTTCTGTAAAAAATGTACTTCCAGAGTGCAACCAAACATGATTTAGACCTTGTTTATGTGAAAGTGCTTATTTCTGTAGTTCAATTGCTGCAACTTGCTGAAAATTGTCCATAGTGTCCCTATCATCTAGTTTGAACAGTAATGTTTAATACATTGCTTTCAGACTGCATCAAACATGATTTAGACCTTGGCTATGGAAAAGTGGTTATTTCTGTAGTTCAATTGCTCCAACTTGCTGAAAATTGTCCATAGTGTCCCTATCATCTAGTTTGAACAGTTATGTTTAAAACATTGTTTTCAGACTGCAATCAAACATTTTAGACCTTGTTCATGGAAAAGTGGTTATATTGTAGTTCAATTGCTGCAACCTGCTGAAAATTGTCCACAAGTGTACCTATCAACTAGTTTGAACAGTCATGTTTAAAACATTGTTTTCAGACTGCATCAAACATGATTTAAGACCTTGTTTATGGAAAAATTGTTATTTCTGTAGTTCAATTGCTGCAACTTGCTGAATCATCTAGTTTGAACAGTTCCGTAAAAAATGTACTTCCAGAGTCCAACCAAACATGATTTAGACCTTGTTTATGTGAAAGTGGTTATTTCTGTAGTTCAATTGCTGCAACTTGCTGAAAATTGTCCATAGTGTCCCTATTATCTAGTTTGAACAGTCATGTTTAATACAGTGTTTTCAGACTGCATCAAACATGATTTAGACCTTGGCTATGGAAAAGTGGTTATTTCTGTAGTTCAATTGCTGCAACTTGCTGAAAATTGTCCACAAGTGTACCTATCATCTAGTTTGAACAGTTCCGTAACAAATGTACTTCCAGAGTCCAACAAAACATGATTTAGACCTTGTTTATGTGAAAGTGGTTATTTCTGTAGTTCAATTGCTGCAACTTGCTGAAAATTGTCCATAGTGTCCCTATTATCTAGTTTGAACAGTTATGTTTAAAACATTGTTGTCAGACTGCATCAAACATGATTTAGACCTTGTTTATGGAAAAGTGGTTATTTATGTAGTTCAATTGCTGCAACTTGCTGACAATTGTCCACAGTGTCCCTATCAATCTAGTTTGAACAGTTCTGTAAAAAATGTACTTCCAGAGTGCAACCAAACATGATTTAGACCTTGTTTATGTGAAAGTGGTTATTTCTGTAGTTCAATTGCTGCAACTTGCTGAAAATTGTCCATAGTGTCCCTATCATCTAGTTTGAACAGTTATGTTTAAAACATTGTTTTCAGACTGCAATCAAACATTTTAGACCTTGTTCATGGAAAAGTGGTTATATTGTAGTTCAATTGCTGCAACCTGCTGAAAATTGTCCACAAGTGTACCTATCAACTAGTTTGAACAGTCATGTTTAAAACATTGTTTTCAGACTGCATCAAACATGATTTAAGACCTTGTTTATGGAAAAATTGTTACTTCTGTAGTTCAATTGCTGCAACTTGCTGAATCATCTAGTTTGAACAGTTCCGTAAAAAATGTACTTCCAGAGTCCAACCAAACATGATTTAGACCTTGTTTATGTGAAAGTGGTTATTTCTGTAGTTCAATTGCTGCAACTTGCTGAAAATTGTCCATAGTGTCCCTATTATCTAGTTTGAACAGTCATGTTTAATACAGTGTTTTCAGACTGCATCAAACATGATTTAGACCTTGGCTATGGAAAAGTGGTTATTTCTGTAGTTCAATTGCTGCAACTTGCTGAAAATTGTCCACAAGTGTACCTATCATCTAGTTTGAACAGTTCCGTAACAAATGTACTTCCAGAGTCCAACAAAACATGATTTAGACCTTGTTTATGTGAAAGTGGTTATTTCTGTAGTTCAATTGCTGCAACTTGCTGAAAATTGTCCATAGTGTCCCTATTATCTAGTTTGAACAGTTCCGTAACAAATGTACTTCCAGAGTCCAACAAAACATGATTTAGACCTTGTTTATGTGAAAGTGGTTATTTCTGTAGTTCAATTGCTGCAACTTGCTGAAAATTGTCCATAGTGTCCCTATTATCTAGTTTGAACAGTCATGTTTAATACATTGTTTTCAGACTGCATCAAACATTTTAGACCTTGGCTATGGAAAATTGGTTATTTCTGTAGGTCAATTGCTGCAACTTGATGACAATTGTCCACAGTGTCTCTATCATCTAGTTTGAATAGTTCCGTAAAAAATGTCCTTCCAGAGTGCAACCAAACATGATTTAGACCTTGTTTATGGAAAAGGTGTATTTCTGTAGTTCAATTGCTGCAACTTGCTGACAATTGTCCACAGTGTCCCTATCATCTAGTTTGAACAGTTATGTTTAAAACATTGTTGTCAGACTGCATCAAACATGATTTAGACCTTGTTTATGGAAAAGTGGTTATTTATGTAGTTCAATTGCTGCAACTTGCTGACAATTGTCCACAGTGTCCCTATCAATCTAGTTTGAACAGTTCTGTAAAAAATATACTTCCAGAGTGCAACCAAACATGATTTAGACCTTGTTTATGTGAAAGTGGTTATTTCTGTAGTTCAATTGCTGCAACTTGCTGAAAATTGTCCACAAGTGTACCTATCAATCTAGTTTGAACAGTTCTGTAAAAAATGTACTTCCAGAGTGCAACCAAACATGATTTAGACCTTGTTTATGTGAAAGTGATTATTTCTGTAGTTCAATTGCTGCAACTTTGCTGACAATTGTCCACAGTGTCTCTATCATCTAGTTTGACCAGTTATGTTTAAACATTGTTTTCAGACTGCATCAAACATGATTTAAGACCTTGTTTATGGAAAAGGTGTTATTTCTGTAGTTCAATTGCTGCAACTTTGCTGACAATTGTCCACAGTGTCTCTATCATCTAGTTTGAACAGTTCTGTTTAAAAAATGTCCTTCCAGAGTGCAACCAAACATGATTTAGACCTTGTTTATGGAAAAGTGGTTATTTCTGTAGTTCAATTGCTGCAATTTGCTGACAATTGTCCACAGTGTCCCTATCATCTAGTTTGAACAGTTATGTTTAAAACATTGTTTTCAGACTGCAATCAAACATTTTAGACCCTGTTCATGGAAAAGTGGTTATATTGTAGTTCAATTGCTGCAACCTGCTGAAAATTGTCCACAAGTGTACCTATCAACTAGTTTGAACAGTCATGTTTAAAACATTGTTTTCAGACTGCATCAAACATGATTTAAGACCTTGTTTATGGAAAAATTGTTATTTCTGTAGTTCAATTGCTGCAACTTGCTGAATCATCTAGTTTGAACAGTTCCGTAAAAAATGTACTTCCAGAGTCCAACCAAACATGATTTAGACCTTGTTTATGTGAAAGTGGTTATTTCTGTAGTTCAATTGCTGCAACTTGCTGAAAATTGTCCATAGTGTCCCTATTATCTAGTTTGAACAGTCATGTTTAATACATTGTTTTCAGACTGCATCAAACATGATTTAGACCTTGGCTATGGAAAAGTGGTTATTTCTGTAGTTCAATTGCTGCAACTTGCTGAAAATTGTCCACAAGTGTAACTATCATCTAGTTTGAACAGTCATGTTTAAACATTGTTTTCAGACTGCATCAAACATGATTTAGACCTTGGCTATGGAAAAGTGGTTATTTCTGTAGTTCAATTGCTGCAACTTGCTGAAATTGTCCACAAGTGTACCTATCATCTAGTTTGAACAGTCATGTTTAAACATTGTTTTCAGACTGCATCAAACATGATATATACCTTGTTTATGGAAAATATGTTATTTCTGTAGTTCAATTGCTGCAACTTGCTGAAAATTGTCCACAAGTGTACCTATCATCTAGTTTGAACAGTCATGTTTAGAACATTGTTGTCATCAGGCTGCATCAAACATGATTTAAGACCTTGTTTATGGAAAAGTGGTTATTTCTGTAGTTCAATTGCTGCAACTTGCTGAAAATTTTCCACAATGTCTCTTTCATCTAGTTTGAACAGTTCTGTAAAAAATGTCCTTCCAGAGTGCAACCAAACATGATTTAGACCTTGTTTATGGAAAAGTGGTTATTTCTGTAGTTCAATTGCTGCAACTTTGCTGACAATTGTCCACAGTGTCTCTATATCATCTAGTTTGAACAGTTATGTTTAAAACATTGTTGTCAGACTGCATCAAACATGATTTAGACCTTGTTTATGGAAAAGTGGTTATTTATGTAGTTCAATTGCTGCAACTTGCTGACAATTGTCCACAGTGTCCCTATCAATCTAGTTTGAACAGTTCTGTAAAAAATGTACTTCCAGAGTGCAACCAAACATGATTTAGACCTTGTTTATGTGAAAGTGCTTATTTCTGTAGTTCAATTGCTGCAACTTGCTGAAAATTGTCCATAGTGTCCCTATCATCTAGTTTGAACAGTAATGTTTAATACATTGCTTTCAGACTGCATCAAACATGATTTAGACCTTGGCTATGGAAAAGTGGTTATTTCTGTAGTTCAATTGCTCCAACTTGCTGAAAATTGTCCATAGTGTCCCTATCATCTAGTTTGAACAGTTATGTTTAAAACATTGTTTTCAGACTGCATCAAACATGATTTAAGACCTTGTTTATGGAAAAATTGTTACTTCTGTAGTTCAATTGCTGCAACTTGCTGAATCATCTAGTTTGAACAGTTCCGTAAAAAATGTACTTCCAGAGTCCAACCAAACATGATTTAGACCTTGTTTATGTGAAAGTGGTTATTTCTGTAGTTCAATTGCTGCAACTTGCTGAAAATTGTCCATAGTGTCCCTATTATCTAGTTTGAACAGTCATGTTTAATACAGTGTTTTCAGACTGCATCAAACATGATTTAGACCTTGGCTATGGAAAAGTGGTTATTTCTGTAGTTCAATTGCTGCAACTTGCTGAAAATTGTCCACAAGTGTACCTATCATCTAGTTTGAACAGTTCCGTAACAAATGTACTTCCAGAGTCCAACAAAACCTGATTTAGACCTTGTTTATGTGAAAGTGGTTATTTCTGTAGTTCAATTGCTGCAACTTGCTGAAAATTGTCCATAGTGTCCCTATTATCTAGTTTGAACAGTCATGTTTAATACATTGTTTTCAGACTGCATCAAACATTTTAGACCTTGGCTATGGAAAAGTGGTTATTTCTGTAGGTCAATTGCTGCAACTTGATGACAATTGTCCACAGTGTCTCTATCATCTAGTTTGAATAGTTCCGTAAAAAATGTCCTTCCAGAGTGCAACCAAACATGATTTACACCTTGTTTATGGAAAATGTGTTATTTCTGTAGTTCAATTGCTGCAACTTGCTGACAATTGTCCACAGTGTCCCTATCATCTAGTTTGAACAGTTCTGTTTAAAAAATGTCCTTCCAGAGTGCAACCAAACATGATTTAGACCTTGTTTATGGAAAAGTGGTTATTTCTGTAGTTCAATTGCTGCAACTTGCTGACAATTGTCCACAGTGTCCCTATCCTCTAGTTTGAACAGTTATGTTTAAAACATTGTTGTCAGACTGCATCAAACATGATTTAGACCTTGTTTATGTGAAAGTGGTTATTTCTGTAGTTCAATTGCTGCAACTTGCTGAACATTTTCCACAAGTGTACCTATCATCTAGTTTGAACAGTCATGTTTAAACATTGTTTTCAGACTGCATCAAACATGATTTAGACCTTGGCTATGGAAAAGTGGTTATTTTTGTAGTTCAATTGCTGCAACTTGCTGAAAATTGTCCATAGTATCCCTATCATCTAGTTTGAACAGTTCTGTTTAAAACATTGTTTTCAGACTGCAATCAAACATTTTAGACCTTGTTCATGGAAAAGTGGTTATATTGTAGTTCAATTGCTGCAACCTGCTGAAAATTGTCCACAAGTGTACCTATCAACTAGTTTGAACACTCATGTTTAAAACATTGTTTTCAGACTGCATCAAACATGATTTAAGACCTTGTTTATGGAAAAGTGGTTATTTCTGTAGTTCAATTGCTGCAACTTGCTGACAATTGTCCACAGTGTCCCTATCATCTAGTTTGAACAGTCATGTTTAAACATTGTTTTCAGACTGCATCAAACGTGATTTAGACCTTGTTTATGGAAAAGTGGTTATTTATGTAGTTCAATTGCTGCAACTTGCTGACAATTGTCCACAGTGTCCCTATCAATCTAGTTTGAACAGTTCTGTAAAAAATGTACTTCCAGAGTGCAACCAAACATGATTTAGACCTTGTTTATGTGAAAGTGGTTATTTCTGTAGTTCAATTGTTGCAACTTGCTGAAAATTTTCCACAAGTGTACCTATCATCTAGTTTGAACAGTCATGTTTAAACATTGTTTTCAGACTGCATCAAACATGATTTAGACCTTGGCTATGGAAAAGTGGTTATTTCTGTAGTTCAATTGCTGCAACTTGCTGAAAATTGTCCATAGTGTCCCTATCATCTAGTTTGAACAGTTATGTTTAAAACATTGTTTTCAGACTGCAATCAAACATTTTAGACCTTGTTCATGGAAAAGTGGTTATATTGTAGTTCAATTGCTGCAACCTGCTGAAAATTGTCCACAAGTGTACCTATCAACTAGTTTGAACAGTCATGTTTAAAACATTGTTTTCAGACCGCATCAAACATGATATATACCTTGTTTATGTAAGGGAAGTCCCCCCTGAAATGGACAAAAATGAATGGCAAGTCATTGGCACCGGACAAACCATATACACATTGGTCAATACCACCCAATTGGACGTTTATTCGTGCAAAGTTGATGGCAAATGTCATATGGCTATTGCCAGTTGTAACACTTCAAAAATCCAACAGGGGGTGAGTGCGCTCCACCGTGGTTTTTTATATTGGAAATGGACCTCAAGTCAACATCCAAAAGCAACATTTTGAAAAAAGGATTTTTTTGTCAAAAATTATCACCCCTTAAAAAAGTGCTTTCAAGACCGTTTTTCGAAATACTTGCGCATAAGAAATATGTTTTGTCCATTTGCAATGTGATTTCATAGGAGGTCAAAAGTCAAAAGTCAAAAATGTGTCAATTACACATGTATAAGAACTGTATCAACATACTTTTGTCCAATTTTTACATGCGCATAAGAAATATGTTTTGTCCATTTGCAATATGATTTCATATGAAGTCAAAAGTCTAAAATGTGAACTTTTTAAAAAACTTATCACCCTCGTAAAAAAGTGCTTTCTGGACCGTTTTTCGAAATTGTTTCGATTTTATGTCAATTCATCATGTGTAAGAACTATATGAATATACATTTGTAAAATTGTATTATCATATTTTTTTTTTACTTGTGCATAAGGAATATGATTTGTCAATTTGCAATATGATTTCATAGGAAGTCAAAAGTCAAAGTCAAAAGTCACTTTTTTTGGGGCCAAATAATAAGAAATTTGACATGCTCAAAAATCCTGCAGAAATGCAAAATTGACTGGCCAGATGAACTCGGGATGGCCTGGCAGTGATAGTTGCTCCTTTCCATCGCTCATTGTGTTGACTTCATCATGTCCATTTTGTGATGTTTTTTCACTGTTGAATCATATTGCAAGTGTACGGGCATTTGCAATATGGTTCAATGGGCATTTACCATAAGAAATTTGACATGCTCAAAAATCCTGCAGAAATGCAAAATTGACTGGCCAGATGAACTCGGGATGGCCTGGCAGTGATAGTTGCTCCTTTCCATCGCTCATTGTGTTGACTTCATCATGTCCATTTTGTGATGTTTTTTCACTGTTGAATCATATTGCAAGTGTACGGGCATTTGCAATATGGTTCAATGGGCATTTACCATAAGAAATTTGACATGCTCAAAAATCCTGCAGAAATGCAAAATTGACTGGCCAGATGAACTCGGGATGGCCTGGCAGTGATAGTTGCTCCTTTCCATCGCTCATTGTGTTGACTTCATCATGTCCATTTTGTGATGTTTTTTCACTGTTGAATCATATTGCAAGTGTACGGGCATTTGCAATATGGTTCAATGGGCATTTACCATGAGAAATTTGACATGCTCAAAAATCCTGCAGAAATGCAAAATTGACTGGCCAGATGAACTCGGGATGGCCTGGCAGTGATAGTTGCTCCTTTCCATCGCTCATTGTGTTGACTTCATCATGTCCATTTTGTGATGTTTTTTCACTGTTGAATCATATTGCAAGTGTACGGGCATTTGCAATATGGTTCAATGGGCATTTACCATAAGAAATTTGACATGCTCAAAAATCCTGCAGAAATGCAAAATTGACTGGCCAGATGAACTCGGGATGGCCTGGCAGTGATAGTTGCTCCTTTCCATCACTCATTGTGTTGACTTCATCATGTCCATTTTGTGATGTTTTTTCACTGTTGAATCATATTGCAAGTGTACGGGCATTTGCAATATGGTTCAATGGGCATTTACCATAAGAAATTTGACATGCTCAAAAATCCTGCAGAAATGCAAAATTGACTGGCCAGATGAACTCGGGATGGCCTGGCAGTGATAGTTGCTCCTTTCCATCGCTCATTGTGTTGACTTCATCATGTCCATTTTGTGATGTTTTTTCACTGTTGAATCATATTGCAAGTGTACGTGCATTGTTGTGCAACTGGTAACCCCAAAAAATATATATGGTGATTTCATTATGTCCATTTGTTTATGTTTTCTTACTTTTGCAAAGTCACTGGGCATTTGCAATATGGTTCAATGGGCAGGTACCATCACGAATTTGTCATGCTATAAAAATCCTGCAGGAATGTGAAATTGACTTTCCTGATGAACACAGGATGGCCTGGCAGTGATAGTTGCTCCTTTCCATCGCTCATTGTGTTGACTTCATCATGTCCATTTTGTGATGTTTTTTCACTGTTGAATCATATTGCAAGTGTACGTGCATTGTTGTGCAACTGGTAACCCAAAAATAAAAATATGGTGATTTCATTATGTCCATTTGTTTATGTTTTCTTACTTTTGCAAAGTCACTGTGCATTTGCAATATGGTTCAATGGGCAGGTACCATCACAAATTTGTCATGCTATAAAAATCCTGCAGGAATGTGAAATTGACTGGCCCGATGAACTCGGGATGGCTGGGCAGTGATTCTGGTGAATCTCAGTCGCTCGTTAGGGTTGATTTCAGAATGTCACTTTGGTGATGGTACCTCACTGTTTAAACATATTGCAAATGGACAAGAGTCACCAGCAAGTCACCGTCTGTCAGTCAATTAGATATCATTCTGACACCAAACTGATACAAACTGACACCAAACCCACTTTTTCCAACTCGTTTAGTAGCCAACTATCACATACTTCAGAGCTGGCCCAAAATTCACAACGCCTTCGGTTCAAACCATTAAAAAAAGCATAAAACACGTAGTTACGTTCTAGCTGCGGGTCCATTTCTTATGTTATGTGTAGGCCTAGCTGAGGCGACCCCGAATCCCAAGTTTCGGCTCGATCGGTCATTTGGTGTCCGAGCAAAACCCTAATTGGTGCTGAAAATCAACTTTTTTCCATGACTTGCTACGGGGTCCTTGAATGAGATATCGCACAGAAACGTTGGGATCTGTCTCTATGGGCCGAGCCGGTTTCAATGCACCTAGCCTTGCGTCTCTGAGACTTTTCTAAATGTCGTCATTTTTGTAATGGTCAAAATGAATTGAAATCATTGCAAATGTACGAGGCTGTTTCTCGGTCCGAGAACATTCTAGAGCCACCTAACTCACCACGCACAATCGACCGGAGGTCTAGAACAGGATTCTAAAGTTTCGGAACTCTAGGTCTGACGGTTCTTTTTTAGCTCGAACAAAGCTAACTATTGCAGTCACTGTCTGTCTCTACGCACCCCAATACGTCCCTCCATCCAAGTCGTGTTTTAGTGTGATTTATTTTTCCTTTGAAATTTTATGGGTAAAATGACTGATTTACAGTTCATGGGGGTTGCCTAATCACATATATGAAGTTTTGGAAAGATCTGACTTTTTTAACCCCTCGAAACAGCCCAAGAGACACCAATTATGGCACTTGCAGTTGGCACAGGAAGCTATAAATCAACACATATCCTCATTGGGGTATGCTTTTACAGAATCCTGAGTTTTAAGTCCTTATGTTAAGAACTGACTGATTTACACAGGGTTGAATGCACTATGTCTATCAAACTGCAGGCAGGGTATGGGTATCCACTTTTAGGGTGATTTTAACCACTTCCGGTTGCTCCAGGAAGCTTAGAATCGACACAGGTAGACCTCATAGTGGCTTGATGGACTGTTACCGAAGACAGGTTCATACGGTATTCATAACCCATATAGGTTTCAGGTTGAATTTAGGTGTGCAGGCAATGTATTCCTATGGGGAGAGAAGTCATTGTAATCTGTGAGATCAAAAAACCCTGTTTTACTGTTAAGGGTTAATGCCACACGGTCAAGGTTAGGCTTGCACGGATCGGGAGGACTTTAGGAACATTCCTGTGGTTAAATTGTCCTTCTAAACCTAACGGTTCCGCCGCTGTCACCCAAAAGCAAATGATGTTGTGGTGCAGGCTTCATTTTGGGCCTACTTTTCTAATGGTCGCTGCGCTTAGACCGAGCGAGCTACGGTCAAGCGGGATATCTCGTTGAACTCGGCACGGCCTAGAGATTATGTTTATGCCATTGCCTGCTCTCTGTGTCTTTGAGCACCGCACTTTATCACTCCATCCTTGCTGTGTGTGTATGTGAAAGCTTTTCTTTGACATCTGTTGGGAGAAATGACTGATTTACAGTTCATGAGGGTTACCTAGTCACACATATGAAGTTTTGGAGAGATGTGACTTTTCTAACCCTTCAAAACAGACAGTGTGACCCAATTAAAGGCACTTCCGGTTGGCACAGGAAGCTATAAGTCAACACATGTCTTGATTGACATAAACACTTACAGAATCCTGAGTTTTAAGTCTTTAAGTTAAGAATTGACTGATCTACGATCTACACAGTGTTGAATGTAGTCATTTTCACCTTTGAAGGTTATGTACATCAAAACACCTTTTGGGTTAATTTAACCACTTCCGTTTGATCCAGGAAGCTTAGAATCGACACAGGTAGACCTCATAGTGGTCTGATGGACTGTCATAGAAGACAGGTTCATTAGGCATTCATAACCCACATAGGCTTCAGGTTGAATTTTGAGGTGCAGGCAATGTATTCCTATGGGGAGAGAAGTCAATGCAAACGGTTTGATGTAAACACCTTCTTTTAACTGTTAAGGGTTAATGCCACACAGTCAAGGTTAGGCTTGCACGGATCGGGAGGACCTCAGGAACGTACCTGAGGTCGAATTGTGCTTCTCACCCTAACGGTTCTCTCACTGCCACCCAAAATCAAATGACATTGTGGGGCAGGCTGCATTTTGGGCCTTCTTTTTTCAAGGTCGCTGCACTCAGAACGAGCTACGGTCAAGCGGGGCGTCTCGTTGAACTCGGCACAGTCTGGAGACTATGGTGATGCCATTTTTTGTGTTGATTTCAGAATGCCATTTTGGTGATGGTCCCTCTCCGTTTAAACACATTGCAAATGTACAAAAGTCAACTAGCAAGTCAGTGTCCATCAGTCAATTAGATGTCATTATGACACCAAACTGATATCAATTGACACCAAACCCACTTTTTCCTACTCATTTAGAAGCCAACTATCACATATGTCAGAGCAGGCCCATAATTCACAGCGCCTTTGGTTTAAAACATAATAAAAACGTAAAACACATAGTTACGTTCTAGCTGCGGGTCCAGGTCGGACATTATGTGTAGGCCTATGTGAGGCGACCCCGAATCCCGAGTTTCGGCTCGATAGGTCCTTCGGTGCCCGAGTAAAACCCTAATTGGTGCTGAAAATCCACTTTTTTCCATGCCTTGCTACGGGGTCCTTGAATGAGCTATCGGACAGAAACGTTGGGATCTGTCTCTATGGGCCGAGCCGGTTTCAATGCACCTAGCCGTGCGTCTCTGAGACTTTTCTAAATGTCGTCATTTTTGTAATGGTCAAAATGAATTGAAATCATTGCAAATGTACGAGGCTGTTTCTCGGTCCGAGAACCTTCTAGAGCCACCTAACTCACCACGCACTATCAACCGGAGGTCTAGAACAGGATTCTAAAGTTTCTGAACTCTAGGTCTGACGGTTCTTTTTTAGCTCGAACAAAGCTAACTATTGCAGTCACTGTCTGTCTCTACGCACCCCAATACGTCCCTCCATCCAAGTTGTGTTTTAGGGTGATTTATTTTTCCTTTGAAATTTTATGGGAAAAATGACTGATTTACAGTTCATGGGGGTTGCCTAATCACATATGAAGTTTTGGAAAGATCTGACTTTTTTAACCCCTCGAAACAGCCCAAGAGACACCAATTATGGCACTTCCGGTTGGCACAGGAAGCTATAAGTCAACACATATCCTCACTGGGGTATGCTTTTACAGAATCCTGAGTTTTAAGTCCTTACGTTAAGAATTGACTGATTTACACAGGGTTGAATGCACTATGTCTATCAAACTGCAGGCAGGGTATGGATAAACACTTTTAGGGTGATTTTAACCACTTCCGGTTGGTCCAGGAAGCTTAGAATCAACACAGGTAGACCTCGTAGTGGCCTGATGGACTATCATCGAAGACAGGTTCATACGACATTCATAACCCACATAGGCTTCAGGTTGAATTTAGGGGTGCAGGCAATGTATTCCTATGGGGAGAGAAGTCAATCCAAACTCTTTGAAGTAAACACATTCTTTTAACAATTAAGGGTTAAAGCCACACGGTCAACGTTAGGCTTGCACGGATCGGGAGGACCTTAGGAACGTACCTGAGGTCGAATTGTGCTTCTCACCCTAACGGTTCTCTCACTGTCACCCAAAAGCAAATGACGTTGTGGGGCAGGCTTCATTTTGGGCCTACTTTTCTAATGGTCGCTGCGCTTAGACCGAGCGAGCTACGGTCAAGCGGGATATCTCGTTGAACTCGGCACGGCCTAGAGATTATGTTTATGCCATTGCCTGCTCTCTGTGTCTTTGAGCACCGCACTTTATCACTCCATCCTTGCTGTGTGTGTATGTGAAAGCTTTTCTTTGACATCTGTTGGGAGAAATGACTGATTTACAGTTCATGAGGGTTACCTAGTCACACATATGAAGTTTTGGAGAGATGTGACTTTTCTAACCCTTCAAAACAGACAGTGTGACCCAATTAAAGGCACTTCCGGTTGGCACAGGAAGCTATAAGTCAACACATGTCTTGATTGACATAAACACTTACAGAATCCTGAGTTTTAAGTCTTTAAGTTAAGAATTGACTGATCTACGATCTACACAGTGTTGAATGTAGTCATTTTCACCTTTGAAGGTTATGTACATCAAAACACCTTTTGGGTTAATTTAACCACTTCCGTTTGATCCAGGAAGCTTAGAATCGACACAGGTAGACCTCATAGTGGTCTGATGGACTGTCATAGAAGACAGGTTCATTAGGCATTCATAACCCACATAGGCTTCAGGTTGAATTTTGAGGTGCAGGCAATGTATTCCTATGGGGAGAGAAGTCAATGCAAACGGTTTGATGTAAACACCTTCTTTTAACTGTTAAGGGTTAATGCCACACGGTCAAGGTTAGGCTTGCACGGATCGGGAGGACCTCAGGAACGTGCCTGAGGTCGAATTGTGCTTCTCACCCTAACGGTTCTCTCACTGCCACCCAAAATCAAATGACATTGTGGGGCAGGCTGCATTTTGGGCCTTCTTTTTTTCAAGGTCGCTGCACTCAGAACGAGCTACGGTCAAGCGGGGCGTCTCGTTGAACTCGGCACAGTCTGGAGACTATGGTGATGCCATTTTTTGTGTTGATTTCAGAATGCCATTTTGGTGATGGTCCCTCTCCGTTTAAACACATTGCAAATGTACAAAAGTCAACTAGCAAGTCAGTGTCCATCAGTCAATTAGATGTCATTATGACACCAAACTGATATCAATTGACACCAAACCCACTTTTTCCTACTCATTTAGAAGCCAACTATCACATATGTCAGAGCAGGCCCATAATTCACAGCGCCTTTGGTTTAAAACATAATAAAAACGTAAAACACATAGTTACGTTCTAGCTGCGGGTCCAGGTCGGACATTATGTGTAGGCCTATGTGAGGCGACCCCGAATCCCGAGTTTCGGCTCGATAGGTCCTTCGGTGCCCGAGTAAAACCCTAATTGGTGCTGAAAATCCACTTTTTTCCATGCCTTGATACGGGGTCCTTGAATGAGCTATCGGACAGAAACGTTGGGATCTGTCTCTATGGGCCGAGCCGGTTTCAATGCACCTAGCCTTGCGTCTCTGAGACTTGTCTAAATGTTGTCATTTTTGTAATGGTCAAAATGAATTGAAATCATTGCAAATGTACGAGGCTGTTTCTCGGTCCGAGAACCTTCTAGAGCCACCTAACTCACCACGCACTATCGACCGGAGGTCTAGAACAGGATTCTAAAGTTTCGGAACTCTAGGTCTGACGGTTCTTTTTTAGCTCGAACAAAGCTAACTATTGCAGTCACTGTCTTTCTCTACGCACCCCAATACGTCCCTCCATCCAAGTTGTGTTTTAGGGTGATTTATTTTTCCTTTGAAATTTTATGGGAAAAATGACTGATTTACAGTTCATGGGGGTTGCCTAATCACATATGAAGTTTTGGAAAGATCTGACTTTTTTAACCCCTCGAAACAGCCCAAGAGACACCAATTATGGCACTTCCGGTTGGCACAGGAAGCTATAAGACAACACATATCCTCACTGGGGTATGCTTTTACAGAATCCTGAGTTTTAAGTCCTTACGTTAAGAATTGACTGATTTACACAGGGTTGAATGCACTATGTCTATCAAACTGCAGGCAGGGTATGGATAAACACTTTTAGGGTGATTTTAACCACTTCCGGTTGGTCCAGGAAGCTTAGAATCAACACAGGTAGACCTCGTAGTGGCCTGATGGACTATCATCGAAGACAGGTTCATACGACATTCATAACCCACATAGGCTTCAGGTTGAATTTAGGGGTGCAGGCAATGTATTCCTATGGGGAGAGAAGTCAATGCAAACTCTTTGAAGTAAACACCTTCTTTTAACAATTAAGGGTTAAAGCCACACGGTCAACGTTAGGCTTGCACGGATCGGGAGGACCTTAGGAACGTACCTGAGGTCGAATTGTGCTTCTCACCCTAACGGTTCTCTCACTGTCACCCAAAAGCAAATGACATTGAGGGCCAGCCTTCATTTTGGGCCTACTTTTCTAATGTGTCGTTGTACGATTTCTCTTAAATGACGATAGATAAATGGCTGTTTTTTTTTTATTGACACCGGAGGCTCCTTGACTTTGACGTGAAGTGGAAAAATAATTTCTCTATTTTCATTTTGGACCTTTAATCCCAGATAAATGGCCATAACTCAAAAACCGTTGAGGCCTAGACGCCATCTTGTTCGGGGCCAACTGCCCGTTATGCCAAACCTACGCTCACCGAGTTTCGGCCTCGAAATATTTTCAGTTTTCGAGATAAGGCCCCGTCGTGAATCGTGATGTTTTGTCCAATAGCAATATGATTGCTTATGCCCTCTTGGTGGAATTTCCGGGACAGCGGCAAAATGACCAAAATCTTATTATTTTTGTAAAACGGAAACCGAATGTCCGACAAAGTTCATTTGATGACTTCCCGGTAGGTCCGGCCCTGCCGCTCGGCCCGACGCCGTCCGCAAATTTTACAAACGATTTCGGACGTCTAGTAAGGGACCGTACATTTCCAATGTGGACTTTCTCACTAACCATACGGCACCTGCCGAAATCTTCCCTTAAGGTATGGAAAAGATGTTATTTCTGTAGTTCAATTGCTGCAACTTGCTGAAAGTTGTCCACAAGTGTACCTATCAACTAGTTTGAACAGTCATGTTTAAAACATTGTTTTCAGACTGCATCAAACATGATTTAAGACCTTGTTTATGGAAAAGGTGTTATTTCTGTAGTTCAATTGCTGCAACTTGCTGAAAATTGTCCAGTGTCCCTATCATCTAGTTTGAACAGTTCTGTAAAAAATGTACTTCCAGAGTCCAACCAAACATGATTTAGACCTTGTTTATGTGAAAGTGGTTATTTCTGTAGTTAAATTGCTGCAACTTGCTGAAAATTGTCCATAGTGTCCCTATTATCTAGTTTGAACAGTTATGTTTAAAACATTGTTGTCAGACTGCATCAAACATGATTTAGACCTTGTTTATGGAAAAGTGGTTATTTATGTAGTTCAATTGCTGCAACTTGCTGACAATTGTCCACAGTGTCCCTATCAATCTAGTTTGAACAGTTCTGTAAAAATATACTTCCAGAGTGCAACCAAACATGATTTAGACCTTGTTTATGTGAAAGTGGTTATTTCTGTAGTTCAATTGCTGCAACTTGCTGAAAATTGTCCACAATGTCTCTTTCATCTAGTTTGAACAGTTATGTTTAAAACATTGTTGTCAGACTGCATCAAACATGATTTTGACCTTGTTTATGGAAAAGTGGTTATTTATGTAGTTCAATTGCTGCAACTTGCTGACAATTGTCCACAGTGTCCCTATCAATCTAGTTTGAACAGTTCTGTAAAAAATGTACTTCCAGAGTGCAACCAAACATGATTTAGACCTTGTTTATGTGAAAGTGGTTATTTCTGTAGTTCAATTGCTGCAACTTGCTGAAAATTGTCCATAGTGTCCCTATCATCTAGTTTGAACAGTAATGTTTAATACATTGCTTTCAGACTGCATCAAACATGATTTAGACCTTGGCTATGGAAAAATGGTTATTTCTGTAGTTCAATTGCTCCAACTTGCTGAAAATTGTCCATAGTGTCCCTATCATCTAGTTTGAACAGTTATGTTTAAAACATTGTTTTCAGACTGCAATCAAACATTTTAGACCTTGTTCATGGAAAAGTGGTTATATTGTAGTTCAATTGCTGCAACCTGCTGAAAATTGTCCACAAGTGTACCTATCAACTAGTTTGAACAGTCATGTTTAAAACATTGTTTTCAGACTGCATCAAACATGATTTAAGACCTTGTTTATGGAAAAATTGTTACTTCTGTAGTTCAATTGCTGCAACTTGCTGAATCATCTAGTTTGAACAGTTCCGTAAAAAATGTACTTCCAGAGTCCAACAAAACATGATTTAGACCTTGTTTATGTGAAAGTGGTTATTTCTGTAGTTCAATTGCTGCAACTTGCTGAAAATTGTCCATAGTGTCCCTATTATCTAGTTTGAACAGTCATGTTTAATACATTGTTTTCAGACTGCATCAAACATTTTAGACCTTGGCTATGGAAAAGTGGTTATTTCTGTAGGTCAATTGCTGCAACTTGATGACAATTGTCCACAGTGTCTCTATCATCCAGTTTGAATAGTTCCGTAAAAAATGTCCTTCCAGAGTGCAACCAAACATGATTTAGACCTTGTTTATGGAAAAGGTGTATTTCTGTAGTTCAATTGCTGCAACTTGCTGACAATTGTCCACAGTGTCCCTATCATCTAGTTTGAACAGTTATGTTTAAAACATTGTTGTCAGACTGCATCAAACATGATTTAGACCTTGTTTATGGAAAAGTGGTTATTTATGTAGTTCAATTGCTGCAACTTGCTGACAATTGTCCACAGTGTCCCTATCAATCTAGTTTGAACAGTTCTGTAAAAAATATACTTCCAGAGTGCAACCAAACATGATTTAGACCTTGTTTATGTGAAAGTGGTTATTTCTGTAGTTCAATTGCTGCAACTTGCTGAAAATTGTCCACAAGTGTACCTATCAATCTAGTTTGACCAGTTATGTTTAAACATTGTTTTCAGACTGCATCAAACATGATTTAAGACCTTGTTTATGGAAAAGGTGTTATTTCTGTAGTTCAATTGCTGCAACTTTGCTGACAATTGTCCACAGTGTCTCTATCATCTAGTTTGAACAGTTCTGTTTAAAAAATGTCCTTCCAGAGTGCAACCAAACATGATTTAGACCTTGTTTATGGAAAAGTGGTTATTTCTGTAGTTCAATTGCTGCAATTTGCTGACAATTGTCCACAGTGTCCCTATCATCTAGTTTGAACAGTTATGTTTAAAACATTGTTTTCAGACTGCAATCAAACATTTTAGACCCTGTTCATGGAAAAGTGGTTATATTGTAGTTCAATTGCTGCAACCTGCTGAAAATTGTCCACAAGTGTACCTATCAACTAGTTTGAACAGTCATGTTTAAAACATTGTTTTCAGACTGCATCAAACATGATTTAAGACCTTGTTTATGGAAAATTTTTTATTTCTGTAGTTCAATTGCTGCAACTTGCTGAATCATCTAGTTTGAACAGTTCCGTAAAAAATGTACTTCCAGAGTCCAACCAAACATGATTTAGACCTTGTTTATGTGAAAGTGGTTATTTCTGTAGTTCAATTGCTGCAACTTGCTGAAAATTGTCCATAGTGTCCCTATTATCTAGTTTGAACAGTCATGTTTAATACATTGTTTTCAGACTGCATCAAACATGATTTAGACCTTGGCTATGGAAAAGTGGTTATTTCTGTAGTTCAATTGCTGCAATTTGCTGACAATTGTCCACAGTGTCCCTATCAATCTAGTTTGAACAGTTATGTTTAAAACATTGTTTTCAGACCGCATCAAACATGATATATACCTTGTTTATGGAAAAGATGTTATTTCTGTAGTTCAATTGCTGCAAGTTGCTGAAAATTGTCCACAAGTGTACCTATCATCTAGTTTGAACAGTCATGTTTAAACATTGTTTTCAGACTGCATCAAACATGATTTAGACCTTGGCTATGGAAAAGTGGTTATTTCTGTAGTTCAATTGCTGCAATTTGCTGACAATTGTCCACAGTGTCCCTATCAATCTAGTTTGAACAGTTATGTTTAAAACATTGTTTTCAGACCGCATCAAACATGATATATACCTTGTTTATGGAAAATATGTTATTTCTGTAGTTCAATTGCTGCAACTTGCTGAAAATTGTCCACAAGTGTACCTATCATCTAGTTTGAACAGTCATGTTTAGAACATTGTTGTCATCAGGCTGCATCAAACATGATTTAAGACCTTGTTTATGGAAAAGGTGTTTTTTCTGTAGTTCAATTGCTGCAGCTTTGCTGACAATTGTCCACAGTGTCTCTATCATCTAGTTTGAACAGTTCTGTTTAAAAAATGTCCTTCCAGAGTGCAACCAAACATGATTTAGACCTTGTTTATGGAAAAGTGGTTATTTCTGTAGTTCAATTGCTGCAATTTGCTGACAATTGTCCACAGTGTCCCTATCAATCTAGTTTGAACAGTTATGTTTAAAACATTGTTTTCAGACCGCATCAAACATGATATATACCTTGTTTATGGAAAATATGTTATTTCTGTAGTTCAATTGCTGCAACTTGCTGAAAATTGTCCACAAGTGTACCTATCATCTAGTTTGAACAGTCATGTTTAGAACATTGTTGTCATCAGGCTGCATCAAACATGATTTAAGACCTTGTTTATGGAAAAGGTGTTTTTTCTGTAGTTCAATTGCTGCAGCTTTGCTGACAATTGTCCACAGTGTCTCTATCATCTAGTTTGAACAGTTCTGTTTAAAAAATGTCCTTCCAGAGTGCAACCAAACATGATTTAGACCTTGTTTATGGAAAAGTGGTTATTTCTGTAGTTCAATTGCTGCAACTTGCTGAAAATTTTCCACAATGTCTCTTTCATCTAGTTTGAACAGTTCCGTAAAAAATGTCCTTCCAGAGTGCAACCAAACATGATTTAGACCTTGTTTATGGAAAAGTGGTTATTTCTGTAGTTCAATTGCTGCAACTTTGCTGACAATTGTCCACAGTGTCTCTATATCATCTAGTTTGAACAGTTATGTTTAAAACATTGTTGTCAGACTGCATCAAACATGATTTAGACCTTGTTTATGGAAAAGTGGTTATTTATGTAGTTCAATTGCTGCAACTTGCTGACAATTGTCCACAGTGTCCCTATCAATCTAGTTTGAACAGTTCTGTAAAAAATGTACTTCCAGAGTGCAACCAAACATGATTTAGACCTTGTTTATGTGAAAGTGCTTATTTCTGTAGTTCAATTGCTGCAACTTGCTGAAAATTGTCCATAGTGTCCCTATCATCTAGTTTGAACAGTAATGTTTAATACATTGCTTTCAGACTGCATCAAACATGATTTAGACCTTGGCTATGGAAAAGTGGTTATTTCTGTAGTTCAATTGCTGCAACTTTGCTGACAATTGTCCACAGTGTCCCTATCAATCTAGTTTGAACAGTTCTGTAAAAAATGTACTTCCAGAGTGCAACCAAACATGATTTAGACCTTGTTTATGTGAAAGTGCTTATTTCTGTAGTTCAATTGCTGCAACTTGCTGAAAATTGTCCACATTGTCCCTATCATCTAGTTTGAACAGTTATGTTTAAAACATTGTTGTCAGACTGCATCAAACATGATTTAGACCTTGTTTATGGAAAAGTGGTTATTTATGTAGTTCAATTGCTGCAACTTGCTGAAAATTGTCCATAGTGTCCCTATCATCTAGTTTGAACAGTTATGTTTAAAACATTGTTTTCAGACTGCAATTAAACATTTTAGACCTTGTTCATGGAAAAGTGGTTATATTGTAGTTCAATTGCTGCAACCTGCTGAAAATTGTCCACAAGTGTACCTATCAACTAGTTTGAACAGTCATGTTTAAAACATTGTTTTCAGACTGCATCAAACATGATTTAAGACCTTGTTTATGGAAAAATTGTTATTTCTGTAGTTCAATTGCTGCAACTTGCTGAATCATCTAGTTTGAACAGTTCCGTAAAAAAATGTACTTCCAGAGTCCAACCAAACATGATTTAGACCTTGTTTATGTGAAAGTGGTTATTTCTGTAGTTCAATTGCTGCAACTTGCTGAAAATTGTCCATAGTGTCCCTATTATCTAGTTTGAACAGTCATGTTTAATACATTGTTTTCAGACTGCATCAAACATGATTTAGACCTTGGCTATGGAAAAGTGGTTATTTCTGTAGTTCAATTGCTGCAACTTGCTGAAAATTCTCCACAAGTGTACCTATCATCTAGTTTGAACAGTTCCGTAACAAATGTACTTCCAGAGTCCAACAAAACATGATTTAGACCTTGTTTATGTGAAAGTGGTTATTTCTGTAGTTCAATTGCTGCAACTTGCTGAAAATTGTACATAGTGTCCCTATTATCTAGTTTGAACAGTCATGTTTAATACATTGTTTTCAGACTGCATCAAACATTTTAGACCTTGGCTATGGAAAAGTGGTTATTTCTGTAGGTCAATTGCTGCAACTTGATGACAATTGTCCACAGTGTCTCTATCATCTAGTTTGAATAGTTCCGTAAAAAATGTCCTTCCAGAGTGCAACCAAACATGATTTACACCTTGTTTATGGAAAAGGTGTATTTCTGTAGTTCAATTGCTGCAACTTGCTGACAATTGTCCACAGTGTCCCTATCATCTAGTTTGAACAGTTATGTTTAAAACATTGTTGTCAGACTGCATCAAACATGATATATACCTTGTTTATGGAAAAGTGGTTATTTATGTAGTTCAATTGCTGCAACTTGCTGACAATTGTCCACAGTGTCCCTATCAATCTAGTTTGAACAGTTCTGTAAAAAATATACTTCCAGAGTGCAACCAAACATGATTTAGACCTTGTTTATGTGAAAGTGCTTATTTCTGTAGTTCAATTGCTGCAACTTGCTGAAAATTGTCCATAGTGTCCCTATCATCTAGTTTGAACAGTAATGTTTAATACATTGCTTTCAGACTGCATCAAACATGATTTAGACCTTGGCTATGGAAAAGTGGTTATTTCTGTAGTTCAATTGCTGCAACTTTGCTGACAATTGTCCACAGTGTCCCTATCAATCTAGTTTGAACAGTTCTGTAAAAAATGTACTTCCAGAGTGCAACCAAACATGATTTAGACCTTGTTTATGTGAAAGTGCTTATTTCTGTAGTTCAATTGCTGCAACTTGCTGAAAATTGTCCATAGTGTCCCTATTATCTAGTTTGAACAGTCATGTTTAATACATTGTTTTCAGACTGCATCAAACATGATTTAGACCTTGGCTATGGAAAAGTGGTTATTTCTGTAGTTCAATTGCTGCAACTTGCTGAAAATTGTCCACAAGTGTACCTATCATTGTGTTTGAACAGTCATGTTTAAACATTGTTTTCAGACTGCATCAAACATGATTTAGACCTTGGCTATGGAAAAGTGGTTATTTCTGTAGTTCAATTGCTGCAATTTGCTGACAATTGTCCACAGTGTCCCTATCAATCTAGTTTGAACAGTTATGTTTAAAACATTGTTTTCAGACCGCATCAAACATGATATATACCTTGTTTATGGAAAAGATGTTATTTCTGTAGTTCAATTGCTGCAACTTGCTGAAAATTGTCCACAAGTGTACCTATCATCTAGTTTGAACAGTCATGTTTAAACATTGTTTTCAGACTGCATCAAACATGATTTAGACCTTGGCTATGGAAAAGTGGTTATTTCTGTAGTTCAATTGCTGCAATTTGCTGACAATTGTCCACAGTGTCCCTATCAATCTAGTTTGAACAGTTATGTTTAAAACATTGTTTTCAGACCGCATCAAACATGATATATACCTTGTTTATGGAAAATATGTTATTTCTGTAGTTCAATTGCTGCAACTTGCTGAAAATTGTCCACAAGTGTACCTATCATCTAGTTTGAACAGTCATGTTTAGAACATTGTTGTCATCAGGCTGCATCAAACATGATTTAAGACCTTGTTTATGGAAAAGGTGTTTTTTCTGTAGTTCAATTGCTGCAGCTTTGCTGACAATTGTCCACAGTGTCTCTATCATCTAGTTTGAACAGTTCTGTTTAAAAAATGTCCTTCCAGAGTGCAACCAAACATGATTTAGACCTCGTTTATGGAAAAGTGGTTATTTCTGTAGTTCAATTGCTGCAACTTTGCTGACAATTGTCCACAGTGTCTCTATATCATCTAGTTTGAACAGTTATGTTTAAAACATTGTTGTCAGACTGCATCAAACATGATTTAGACCTTGTTTATGGAAAAGTGGTTATTTATGTAGTTCAATTGCTGCAACTTGCTGACAATTGTCCACAGTGTCCCTATCAATCTAGTTTGAACAGTTCTGTAAAAAATGTACTTCCAGAGTGCAACCAAACATGATTTAGACCTTGTTTATGTGAAAGTGCTTATTTCTGTAGTTCAATTGCTGCAACTTGCTGAAAATTGTCCATAGTGTCCCTATCATCTAGTTTGAACAGTAATGTTTAATACATTGCTTTCAGACTGCATCAAACATGATTTAGACCTTGGCTATGGAAAAGTGGTTATTTCTGTAGTTCAATTGCTGCAACTTTGCTGACAATTGTCCACAGTGTCCCTATCAATCTAGTTTGAACAGTTCTGTAAAAAATGTACTTCCAGAGTGCAACCAAACATGATTTAGACCTTGTTTATGTGAAAGTGCTTATTTCTGTAGTTCAATTGCTGCAACTTGCTGAAAATTGTCCACATTGTCCCTATCATCTAGTTTGAACAGTTATGTTTAAAACATTGTTGTCAGACTGCATCAAACATGATTTAGACCTTGTTTATGGAAAAGTGGTTATTTATGTAGTTCAATTGCTGCAACTTGCTGAAAATTGTCCACAAGTGTACCTATCATCTAGTTTGAACAGTTCCGTAACAAATGTACTTCCAGAGTCCAACAAAACATGATTTAGACCTTGTTTATGTGAAAGTGGTTATTTCTGTAGTTCAATTGCTGCAACTTGCTGAAAATTGTACATAGTGTCCCTATTATCTAGTTTGAACAGTCATGTTTAATACATTGTTTTCAGACTGCATCAAACATTTTAGACCTTGGCTATGGAAAAGTGGTTATTTCTGTAGGTCAATTGCTGCAACTTGATGACAATTGTCCACAGTGTCTCTATCATCTAGTTTGAATAGTTCCGTAAAAAATGTCCTTCCAGAGTGCAACCAAACATGATTTAGACCTTGTTTATGGAAAAGGTGTATTTCTGTAGTTCAATTGCTGCAACTTGCTGACAATTGTCCACGGTGTCCCTATCATCTAGTTTGAACAGTTATGTTTAAAACATTGTTGTCAGACTGCATCAAACATGATTTAGACCTTGTTTATGGAAAAGTGGTTATTTATGTAGTTCAATTGCTGCAACTTGCTGACAATTGTCCACAGTGTCCCTATCAATCTAGTTTGAACAGTTCTGTAAAAAATGTACTTCCAGAGTGCAACCAAACATGATTTAGACCTTGTTTATGTGAAAGTGCTTATTTCTGTAGTTCAATTGCTGCAACTTGCTGAAAATTGTCCATAGTGTCCCTATCATCTAGTTTGAACAGTAATGTTTAATACATTGCTTTCAGACTGCATCAAACATGATTTAGACCTTGGCTATGGAAAAGTGGTTATTTCTGTAGTTCAATTGCTGCAACTTTGCTGACAATTGTCCACAGTGTCCCTATCAATCTAGTTTGAACAGTTCTGTAAAAAATGTACTTCCAGAGTGCAACCAAACATGATTTAGACCTTGTTTATGTGAAAGTGCTTATTTCTGTAGTTCAATTGCTGCAACTTGCTGAAAATTGTCCACATTGTCCCTATCATCTAGTTTGAACAGTTATGTTTAAAACATTGTTGTCAGACTGCATCAAACATGATTTAGACCTTGTTTATGGAAAAGTGGTTATTTATGTAGTTCAATTGCTGCAACTTGCTGAAAATTGTCCATAGTGTCCCTATCATCTAGTTTGAACAGTTATGTTTAAAACATTGTTTTCAGACTGCAATCAAACATTTTAGACCTTGTTCATGGAAAAGTGGTTATATTGTAGTTCAATTGCTGCAACCTGCTGAAAATTGTCCACAAGTGTACCTATCAACTAGTTTGAACAGTCATGTTTAAAACATTGTTTTCAGACTGCATCAAACATGATTTAAGACCTTGTTTATGGAAAAATTGTTATTTCTGTAGTTCAATTGCTGCAACTTGCTGAATCATCTAGTTTGAACAGTTCCGTAAAAAAATGTACTTCCAGAGTCCAACCAAACATGATTTAGACCTTGTTTATGTGAAAGTGGTTATTTCTGTAGTTCAATTGCTGCAACTTGCTGAAAATTGTCCATAGTGTCCCTATTATCTAGTTTGAACAGTCATGTTTAATACATTGTTTTCAGACTGCATCAAACATGATTTAGACCTTGGCTATGGAAAAGTGGTTATTTCTGTAGTTCAATTGCTGCAACTTGCTGAAAATTCTCCACAAGTGTACCTATCATCTAGTTTGAACAGTTCCGTAACAAATGTACTTCCAGAGTCCAACAAAACATGATTTAGACCTTGTTTATGTGAAAGTGGTTATTTCTGTAGTTCAATTGCTGCAACTTGCTGAAAATTGTACATAGTGTCCCTATTATCTAGTTTGAACAGTCATGTTTAATACATTGTTTTCAGACTGCATCAAACATTTTAGACCTTGGCTATGGAAAAGTGGTTATTTCTGTAGGTCAATTGCTGCAACTTGATGACAATTGTCCACAGTGTCTCTATCATCTAGTTTGAATAGTTCCGTAAAAAATGTCCTTCCAGAGTGCAACCAAACATGATTTACACCTTGTTTATGGAAAAGGTGTATTTCTGTAGTTCAATTGCTGCAACTTGCTGACAATTGTCCACAGTGTCCCTATCATCTAGTTTGAACAGTTATGTTTAAAACATTGTTGTCAGACTGCATCAAACATGATTTAGACCTTGTTTATGGAAAAGTGGTTATTTCTGTAGGTCAATTGCTGCAACTTGCTGACAATTGTCCACAGTGTCCCTATCAATCTAGTTTGAACAGTTCTGTAAAAAATATACTTCCAGAGTGCAACCAAACATGATTTAGACCTTGTTTATGTGAAAGTGCTTATGTCTGTAGTTCAATTGCTGCAACTTGCTGAAAATTGTCCATAGTGTCCCTATTATCTAGTTTGAACAGTCATGTTTAATACATTGTTTTCAGACTGCATCAAACATGATTTAGACCTTGGCTATGGAAAAGTGGTTATTTCTGTAGTTCAATTGCTGCAACTTGCTGAAAATTGTCCACAAGTGTACCTATCATCTAGTTTGAACAGTCATGTTTAAACATTGTTTTCAGACTGCATCAAACATGATTTAGACCTTGGCTATGGAAAAGTGGTTATTTCTGTAGTTCAATTGCTGCAATTTGCTGACAATTGTCCACAGTGTCCCTATCAATCTAGTTTGAACAGTTATGTTTAAAACATTGTTTTCAGACCGCATCAAACATGATATATACCTTGTTTATGGAAAAGATGTTATTTCTGTAGTTCAATTGCTGCAACTTGCTGAAAATTGTCCACAAGTGTACCTATCATCTAGTTTGAACAGTCATGTTTAAACATTGTTTTCAGACTGCATCAAACATGATTTAGACCTTGGCTATGGAAAAGTGGTTATTTCTGTAGTTCAATTGCTGCAATTTGCTGACAATTGTCCACAGTGTCCCTATCAATCTAGTTTGAACAGTTATGTTTAAAACATTGTTTTCAGACCGCATCAAACATGATATATACCTTGTTTATGGAAAATATGTTATTTCTGTAGTTCAATTGCTGCAACTTGCTGAAAATTGTCCACAAGTGTACCTATCATCTAGTTTGAACAGTCATGTTTAGAACATTGTTGTCATCAGGCTGCATCAAACATGATTTAAGACCTTGTTTATGGAAAAGGTGTTTTTTCTGTAGTTCAATTGCTGCGCTTTGCTGACAATTGTCCACAGTGTCTCTATCATCTAGTTTGAACAGTTCTGTTTAAAAAATGTCCTTCCAGAGTGCAACCAAACATGATTTAGACCTTGTTTATGGAAAAGTGGTTATTTCTGTAGTTCAATTGCTGCAACTTTGCTGACAATTGTCCACAGTGTCTCTATATCATCTAGTTTGAACAGTTATGTTTAAAACATTGTTGTCAGACTGCATCAAACATGATTTAGACCTTGTTTATGGAAAAGTGGTTATTTATGTAGTTCAATTGCTGCAACTTGCTGACAATTGTCCAGTGTCCCTATCAATCTAGTTTGAACAGTTCTGTAAAAAATGTACTTCCAGAGTGCAACCAAACATGATTTAGACCTTGTTTATGTGAAAGTGCTTATTTCTGTAGTTCAATTGCTGCAACTTGCTGAAAATTGTCCACATTGTCCCTATCATCTAGTTTGAACAGTTATGTTTAAAACATTGTTGTCAGACTGCATCAAACATGATTTAGACCTTGTTTATGGAAAAGTGGTTATTTATGTAGTTCAATTGCTGCAACTTGCTGAAAATTGTCCATAGTGTCCCTATCATCTAGTTTGAACAGTTATGTTTAAAACATTGTTTTCAGACTGCAATCAAACATTTTAGACCTTGTTCATGGAAAAGTGGTTATATTGTAGTTCAATTGCTGCAACCTGCTGAAAATTGTCCACAAGTGTACCTATCAACTAGTTTGAACAGTCATGTTTAAAACATTGTTTTCAGACTGCATCAAACATGATTTAAGACCTTGTTTATGGAAAAATTGTTATTTCTGTAGTTCAATTGCTGCAACTTGCTGAATCATCTAGTTTGAACAGTTCCGTAAAAAAATGTACTTCCAGAGTCCAACCAAACATGATTTAGACCTTGTTTATGTGAAAGTGGTTATTTCTGTAGTTCAATTGCTGCAACTTGCTGAAAATTGTCCATAGTGTCCCTATTATCTAGTTTGAACAGTCATGTTTAATACATTGTTTTCAGACTGCATCAAACATGATTTAGACCTTGGCTATGGAAAAGTGGTTATTTCTGTAGTTCAATTGCTGCAACTTGCTGAAAATTCTCCACAAGTGTACCTATCATCTAGTTTGAACAGTTCCGTAACAAATGTACTTCCAGAGTCCAACAAAACATGATTTAGACCTTGTTTATGTGAAAGTGGTTATTTCTGTAGTTCAATTGCTGCAACTTGCTGAAAATTGTACATAGTGTCCCTATTATCTAGTTTGAACAGTCATGTTTAATACATTGTTTTCAGACTGCATCAAACATTTTAGACCTTGGCTATGGAAAAGTGGTTATTTCTGTAGGTCAATTGCTGCAACTTGATGACAATTGTCCACAGTGTCTCTATCATCTAGTTTGAATAGTTCCGTAAAAAATGTCCTTCCAGAGTGCAACCAAACATGATTTACACCTTGTTTATGGAAAAGGTGTATTTCTGTAGTTCAATTGCTGCAACTTGCTGACAATTGTCCACAGTGTCCCTATCATCTAGTTTGAACAGTTATGTTTAAAACATTGTTGTCAGACTGCATCAAACATGATTTAGACCTTGTTTATGGAAAAGTGGTTATTTCTGTAGGTCAATTGCTGCAACTTGCTGACAATTGTCCACAGTGTCCCTATCAATCTAGTTTGAACAGTTCTGTAAAAAATATACTTCCAGAGTGCAACCAAACATGATTTAGACCTTGTTTATGTGAAAGTGCTTATGTCTGTAGTTCAATTGCTGCAACTTGCTGAAAATTGTCCATAGTGTCCCTATTATCTAGTTTGAACAGTCATGTTTAATACATTGTTTTCAGACTGCATCAAACATGATTTAGACCTTGGCTATGGAAAAGTGATTATTTCTGTAGTTCAATTGCTGCAACTTGCTGAAAATTGTCCACAAGTGTACCTATCATCTAGTTTGAACAGTCATGTTTAAACATTGTTTTCAGACTGCATCAAACATGATTTAGACCTTGGCTATGGAAAAGTGGTTATTTCTGTAGTTCAATTGCTGCAATTTGCTGACAATTGTCCACAGTGTCCCTATCAATCTAGTTTGAACAGTTATGTTTAAAACATTGTTTTCAGACCGCATCAAACATGATATATACCTTGTTTATGGAAAAGATGTTATTTCTGTAGTTCAATTGCTGCAACTTGCTGAAAATTGTCCACAAGTGTACCTATCATCTAGTTTGAACAGTCATGTTTAAACATTGTTTTCAGACTGCATCAAACATGATTTAGACCTTGGCTATGGAAAAGTGGTTATTTCTGTAGTTCAATTGCTGCAATTTGCTGACAATTGTCCACAGTGTCCCTATCAATCTAGTTTGAACAGTTATGTTTAAAACATTGTTTTCAGACCGCATCAAACATGATATATACCTTGTTTATGGAAAATATGTTATTTCTGTAGTTCAATTGCTGCAACTTGCTGAAAATTGTCCACAAGTGTACCTATCATCTAGTTTGAACAGTCATGTTTAGAACATTGTTGTCATCAGGCTGCATCAAACATGATTTAAGACCTTGTTTATGGAAAAGGTGTTTTTTCTGTAGTTCAATTGCTGCGCTTTGCTGACAATTGTCCACAGTGTCTCTATCATCTAGTTTGAACAGTTCTGTTTAAAAAATGTCCTTCCAGAGTGCAACCAAACATGATTTAGACCTTGTTTATGGAAAAGTGGTTATTTCTGTAGTTCAATTGCTGCAACTTTGCTGACAATTGTCCACAGTGTCTCTATATCATCTAGTTTGAACAGTTATGTTTAAAACATTGTTGTCAGACTGCATCAAACATGATTTAGACCTTGTTTATGGAAAAGTGGTTATTTATGTAGTTCAATTGCTGCAACTTGCTGACAATTGTCCAGTGTCCCTATCAATCTAGTTTGAACAGTTCTGTAAAAAATGTACTTCCAGAGTGCAACCAAACATGATTTAGACCTTGTTTATGTGAAAGTGCTTCTTTCTGTAGTTCAATTGCTGCAACTTGCTGAAAATTGTCCATAGTGTCCCTATCATCTAGTTTGAACAGTAATGTTTAATACATTGCTTTCAGACTGCATCAAACATGATTTAGACCTTGGCTATGGAAAAGTGGTTATTTCTGTAGTTCAATTGCTGCAACTTTGCTGACAATTGTCCACAGTGTCCCTATCAATCTAGTTTGAACAGTTCTGTAAAAAATGTACTTCCAGAGTGCAACCAAACATGATTTAGACCTTGTTTATGTGAAAGTGCTTATTTCTGTAGTTCAATTGCTGCAACTTGCTGAAAATTGTCCACATTGTCCCTATCATCTAGTTTGAACAGTTATGTTTAAAACATTGTTGTCAGACTGCATCAAACATGATTTAGACCTTGTTTATGGAAAAGTGGTTATTTATGTAGTTCAATTGCTGCAACTTGCTGAAAATTGTCCATAGTGTCCCTATCATCTAGTTTGAACAGTTATGTTTAAAACATTGTTTTCAGACTGCAATCAAACATTTTAGACCTTGTTCATGGAAAAGTGGTTATATTGTAGTTCAATTGCTGCAACCTGCTGAAAATTGTCCACAAGTGTACCTATCAACTAGTTTGAACAGTCATGTTTAAAACATTGTTTTCAGACTGCATCAAACATGATTTAAGACCTTGTTTATGGAAAAATTGTTATTTCTGTAGTTCAATTGCTGCAACTTGCTGAATCATCTAGTTTGAACAGTTCCGTAAAAAAATGTACTTCCAGAGTCCAACCAAACATGATTTAGACCTTGTTTATGTGAAAGTGGTTATTTCTGTAGTTCAATTGCTGCAACTTGCTGAAAATTGTCCATAGTGTCCCTATTATCTAGTTTGAACAGTCATGTTTAATACATTGTTTTCAGACTGCATCAAAAATGATTTAGACCTTGGCTATGGAAAAGTGGTTATTTCTGTAGTTCAATTGCTGCAACTTGCTGAAAATTGTCCACAAGTGTACCTATCATCTAGTTTGAACAGTTCCGTAACAAATGTACTTCCAGAGTCCAACAAAACATGATTTAGACCTTGTTTATGTGAAAGTGGTTATTTCTGTAGTTCAATTGCTGCAACTTGCTGAAAATTGTCCATAGTGTCCCTATTATCTAGTTTGAACAGTCATGTTTAATACATTGTTTTCAGACTGCATCAAACATTTTAGACCTTGGCTATGGAAAAGTGGTTATTTCTGTAGGTCAATTGCTGCAACTTGATGACAATTGTCCACAGTGTCTCTATCATCTAGTTTGAATAGTTCCGTAAAAAATGTCCTTCCAGAGTGCAACCAAACATGATTTACACCTTGTTTATGGAAAAGGTGTATTTCTGTAGTTCAATTGCTGCAACTTGCTGACAATTGTCCACAGTGTCCCTATCATCTAGTTTGAACAGTTATGTTTAAAACATTGTTGTCAGACTGCATCAAACATGATTTAGACCTTGTTTATGGAAAAGTGGTTATTTATGTAGTTCAATTGCTGCAACTTGCTGACAATTGTCCACAGTGTCCCTATCAATCTAGTTTGAACAGTTCTGTAAAAAATATACTTCCAGAGTGCAACCAAACATGATTTAGACCTTGTTTATGTGAAAGTGGTTATTTCTGTAGTTCAATTGCTGCAACTTGCTGAAAATTGTCCACAAGTGTACCTATCAATCTAGTTTGACCAGTTATGTTTAAACATTGTTTTCAGACTGCATCAAACATGATTTAAGACCTTGTTTATGGAAAAGGTGTTATTTCTGTAGTTCAATTGCTGCAACTTTGCTGACAATTGTCCACAGTGTCTCTATCATCTAGTTTGAACAGTTCTGTTTAAAAAATGTCCTTCCAGAGTTCAACCAAACATGATTTAGACCTTGTTTATGGAAAAGTGGTTATTTCTGTAGTTCAATTGCTGCAATTTGCTGACAATTGTCCACAGTGTCCCTATCAATCTAGTTTGAACAGTTATGTTTAAAACATTGTTTTCAGACCGCATCAAACATGATATATACCTTGTTTATGTAAGGGAAGTACCCCCTGAAATGGACAAAAATGAATGGCAAGTCATTGGCACCGGACAAACCATATACACATTGGTCAATACCACCCAATTGGACGTTTATTCGTGCAAAGTTGATGGCAAATGTCATATGGCTATTGCCAGTTGTAACACTTCAAAAATCCAACAGGGGGTGAGTGCGCTCCACCGTGGTTTTTCATATTGGAAATGGACCTCAAGTCAACATCCAAAAGCAAAATTTTGAAAAAATGTTTTTTTAGTCAAAAATTATCACCCCTTAAAAAGTGCTTTCTGGACCGTTTTTCGAAATTCTTTCGATTTTTTTTGTCAATTACACATGTGTAAGAACTGTATGAATATACTTTTGTCCAATTCTATTAGCATAATTTTTTATTTTTTTTACATGCGCATAAGAAATATGTTTTGTCCATTTGCAATATGATTTCATATGAAGTCAAAAGTCTAAAATGTGAACTTTTTTAAAAACTTATCACCCTCGTAAAAAAGTGCTTTCTGGACCGTTTTTCGAAATTGTTTCGACTTTATGTCAATTCATCATGTGTAAGAACTATATGAATATACATTTGTAAAATTGTATTATAATATTTTTTTTTTTACTTGTGCATAAGGAATATGATTTGTCCATTTGCAATATGATTTCATAGGAAGTCAAAAGTCACTTTTTTTGGGGCCAAATAATAAGAAATTTGACATGCTCAAAAATCCTGCAGAAATGCAAAATTGACTAGCCAGATGAACTCGGGATGGCCTGGCAGTGATAGTTGCTCCTTTCCATCGCTCATTGTGTTGACTTCATCATGTCCATTTTGTGATGTTTTTTTCACTGTTGAATCATATTGCAAGTGTACGGGCATTGTTGTGCAACTGGTAACCCAAAAAAAAAATATGGTGATTTCATTATGTCCATTTGTTTATGTTTTCTTACTTTTGCAAAGTCACTGGGCATTTGCAATATGGTTCAATGGGCAGGTACCATCACGAATTTGTCATGCTATAAAAATCCTGCAGGAATGTGAAATTGACTGGCCTGATGAACACAGGATGGCCTGGCAGTGATAGTTGCTCCTTTCCATCGCTCATTGTGTTGACTTCATCATGTCCATTTTGTGATGTTTTTTCACTGTTGAATCATATTGCAAGTGTACGTGCATTGTTGTGCAACTGGTAACCCAAAAATAAAAATATGGTGATTTCATTATGTCCATTTGTTTATGTTTTCTTACTTTTGCAAAGTCACTGTGCATTTGCAATATGGTTCAATGGGCAGGTACCATCACAAATTTGTCATGCTATAAAAATCCTGCAGGAATGTGAAATTGACTGGCCCGATGAACTCGGGATGGCTGGGCAGTGATTCTGGTTAATCTCAGTCGCTTGTTAGGGTTGATTTCAGAATGTCACTTTGATGATGGTACCTCACTGTTTAAACATATTGCAAATGGACAAGAGTCACCAGCAAGTCACCGTCTGTCAGTCAATTAGATATCATTCTGACACCAAACTGATACAAACTGACACCAAACCCACTTTTTCCAACTCGTTTAGTAGCCAACTATCACATACTTCAGAGCTGGCCCAAAATTCACAACGCCTTCGGTTCAAACCATAAAAAAAACATAAAACACGTAGTTACGTTCTAGCTGCGGGTCCATTTCTTATATTATGTGTAGGCCTAGCTGAGGCGACCCCGAATCCCAAGTTTCGGCTCGATCGGTCATTTGGTGTCCGAGCAAAACCCTAATTGGTGCTGAAAATCAACTTTTTTCCATGACTTGCTACGGGGTCCTTGAATGAGCTATCGGACAGAAACGTTGGGATCTGTCTCTATGGGCCGAGCCTGTTTCAATGCACCTAGCCTTGCGTCTCTGAGACTTTTCTAAATGTCGTCATTTTTGTAATGGTCAAAATGAATTGAAATCATTGCAAATGTACGAGGCTGTTTCTCGGTCCGAGAACCTTCTAGAGCCACCTAACTCACCACGCACTATCGACCGGAGGTCTAGAACAGGATTCTAAAGTTTCGGAACTCTAGGTCTGACGGTTCTTTTTTAGCTCGAACAAAGCTAACTATTGCAGTCACTGTCTGTCTCTACGCACCCCAATACGTCCCTCCATCCAAGTTGTGTTTTAGTGTGATTTATTTTTCCTTTGAAATTTTATGGGAAAAATGACTGATTTACAGTTCATGGGGGTTGCCTAATCACATATATGAAGTTTTGGAAAGATCTGACTTTTTTAACCCCTCGAAACAGCCCAAGAGACACCAATTATGGCACTTCCAGTTGGCACAGGAAGCTATAAATCAACACATATCCTCATTGGGGTATGCTTTTACAGAATCCTGAGTTTTAAGTCCTTATGTTAAGAACTGACTGATTTACACAGGGTTGAATGCACTATGTCTATCAAACTGCAGGCAGGGTATGGGTATACACTTTTAGGGTGATTTTAACCACTTCCGGTTGCTCCAGGAAGCTTAGAATCGACACAGGTAGACCTCATAGTGGCTTGATGGACTGTTACCGAAGACAGGTTCATACGACATTCATAACCCACATAGGCTTCAGGTTGAATTTAGGGGTGCAGGCAATGTATTCCTATGGGGAGAGAAGTCAATGCAAACTCTTTGAAGTAAACACCTTCTTTTAACAATTAAGGGTTAAAGCCACACGGTCAACGTTAGGCTTGCACGGATCGGGAGGACCTTAGGAACGTACCTGAGGTCGAATTGTGCTTCTCACCCTAACGGTTCTCTCACTGTCACCCAAAAGCAAATGACGTTGTGGGGCAGGCTTCATTTTGGGCCTACTTTTGTAATGGTCGCTGCGCTTAGACCGAGCGAGCTACGGTCAAGCGGGATATCTCGTTGAACTCGGCACGGCCTAGAGATTATGTTTATGCCATTGCCTGCTCTCTGTGTCTTTGAGCACCGCACTTTATCACTCCATCCTTGCTGTGTGTGTGTGTGTGTGAGAGCTTTTCTTTGACATCTGCTGGGAGAAATGACTGATTTACAGTTTAGGAGGGTTACCTAGTCACACATATGAAGTTTTGGAGAGATGTGACTTTTCTAACCCTTCAAAACAGACAGTGTGACCCAATTAAAGGCACTTCCGGTTGGCACAGGAAGCTATAAGTAAACACATGTCTTGATTGACATAGAAACTTACAGAATCCTGAGTTTTAAGTCTTTAAGTTAAGAATTGACTGATCTACGATCTACACAGGGTTGAATGTAGTCATTTTCACCTTTGAAGGTTATGTACATCAAAACACCTTTTGGGTTAATTTAACCACTTCCGTTTGCTTCAGGAAGCTTAGAATTGGCACAGGTAGACCTCATAGTGGTCTGATGGACTGTCATAGAAGACAGGTTCATAAGGCATTCATAACCCACATAGGCTTCAGGTTGAATTTAGGGGTGCAGGCAATGTATTCCTATGGGGAGAGAAGTCAATGCAAACTCTTTGAAGTAAACACCTTCTTTTAACTATTAAGGGTTAATGCCACACGGTCAACGTTAGGCTTGCACGGATCGGGAGGACCTCAGGTACGTTCCTGAGGTCGAATTGTGCTTCTCACCTTAACGGTTCTCTCACTGTCACCCAAAAGCAAATGACATTGAGGGCCAGCCTTCATTTTGGGCCTACTTTTCTAATGGTCGCTGTGCTTAGACCGAGCGAGCTACGGTCAAGCGGGGCATCTTGTTGAACTCGGCACGGCCTAGAGAATATGGAAATGCCATTGTAGGCTTCGTGTGTCTTTAAGCACCGCACTTTGTCACTCCATCCTTGCTGTGTGTGTGTTTCTGTGTGTGTGTGTGTGAGAGAGAGCTTTTCTTTGACATCTGTTGGGAGAAATGACTGACTTACAGTTTATGGGGGTTGCCTAATCACACATATGAAGTTTTGAAAAGATCTGACCTTTTTAACCCTTGGAAACTGCCACTGTGACACCATTTAAGGCACTTACGGTTGGCACAGGAAGCTATAAATAAACTCATATCCTGATTGAGGTATGCCTTTACATAATCCTGAGTTTTAAGTCTTTACGTTAAGAACTGAGTTATTTACGGAGGGTTTAGTGAGTGTGTGTTATTTCAGAAAATCATAAAAAATCACAGAAATCTCGCAGAGCTCCGCAGCACACTTTAAAAAGATTCGTAAGAACACCCTGCAACTGGATCTGTAACCGTTGAAAAAAAAACACCTATCCGTGAACATCACCAATCTGTCGTTGTACGATTTCTCTTAAATGACGATAGATAAATGGCTGTTTTTTAAAAATTGACACCGGAGGCTCCTTGACTTTGACGTGAAGTGGAAAAATAATTTCTCTATTTTCATTTTGGACCTTTAATCCCAGATAAATGGCCATAACTCAAAAACCGTTGAGGCCTAGACGCCATCTTGTTCGGGGCCAACTGCCCGTTATGCCAAACCTTGTTGTCAGACTGCATCAAACGTGATTTAGACCTTGTTTATGGAAAAGTGGTTATTTATGTAGTTCAATTGCTGCAACTTGCTGACAATTGTCCACAGTGTCCCTATCATCTAGTTTGAACTGTCATGTTTAAACATTGTTTTCAGACTGCATCAAACGTGATTTAGACCTTGTTTATGTGAAAGTGTTTATTTCTGTAGTTCAATTGTTGCAACTTGCTGAAAATTGTCCATAGTGTCCCTATCATCTAGTTTGAACAGTTATGTTTAAAACATTGTTTTCAGACTGCAATCAAACATTTTAGACCTTGTTCATGGAAAAGTGGTTATATTGTAGTTCAATTGCTGCAACCTGCTGAAAATTGTCCACAAGTGTACCTATCAACTAGTTTGAACAGTCATGTTTAAAACATTGTTTTCAGACTGCATCAAACATGATTTAAGACCTTGTTTATGGAAAAGGTGTTATTTCTGTAGTTCAATTGCTGCAACTTGCTGAAAATTGTCCAGTGTCCCTATCATCTAGTTTGAACAGTTCCGTAAAAAATGTACTTCCAGAGTCCAACCAAACATGATTTAGACCTTGTTTATGTGAAAGTGGTTATTTCTGTAGTTCAATTGCTGCAACTTGCTGAAAATTGTCCATAGTGTCCCTATTATCTAGTTTGAACAGTCATGTTTAATACATTGTTTTCAGACTGCATCAAACATGATTTAGACCTTGGCTATGGAAAAGTGGTTATTTCTGTAGTTCAATTGCTGCAACTTGCTGAAAATTGTCCACATTGTCCCTATCATCTAGTTTGAACAGTTATGTTTAAAACATTGTTGTCAGACTGCATCAAACATGATTTAGACCTTGTTTATGGAAAAGTGGTTATTTATGTAGTTCAATTGCTGCAACTTGCTGAAAATTGTCCATAGTGTCCCTATCATCTAGTTTGAACAGTTATGTTTAAAACATTGTTTTCAGACTGCAATCAAACATTTTAGACCTTGTTCATGGAAAAGTGGTTATATTGTAGTTCAATTGCTGCAACCTGCTGAAAATGGTCCACAAGTGTACCTATCAACTAGTTTGAACAGTCATGTTTAAAACATTGTTTTCAGACTGCATCAAACATGATTTAAGACCTTGTTTATGGAAAAGGTGTTATTTCTGTAGTTCAATTGCTGCAACTTGCTGAAAATTGTCCAGTGTCCCTATCATCTAGTTTGAACAGTTCCGTAAAAAATGTACTTCCAGAGTCCAACCAAACATGATTTAGACCTTGTTTATGTGAAAGTGGTTATTTCTGTAGTTCAATTGCTGCAACTTGCTGAAAATTGTCCATAGTGTCCCTATTATCTAGTTTGAACAGTCATGTTTAATACATTGTTTTCAGACTGCATCAAACATGATTTAGACCTTGGCTATGGAAAAGTGGTTATTTCTGTAGTTCAATTGCTGCAACTTGCTGAAAATTTTCCACAGTGTCTCTTTCATCTAGTTTGAACAGTTCCGTAAAAAATGTCCTTCCAGAGTGCAACCAAACATGATTTAGACCTTGTTTATGGAAAAGTGGTTATTTCTGTAGTTCAATTGCTGCAACTTTGCTGACAATTGTCCACAGTGTCTCTATCATCTAGTTTGAACAGTTATGTTTAAAACATTGTTGTCAGACTGCATCAAACATGATTTAGACCTTGTTTATGGAAAAGTGGTTATTTATGTAGTTCAATTGCTGCAACTTGCTGAAAATTGTCCAGTGTCCCTATCATCTAGTTTGAACAGTTCCGTAAAAAATGTACTTCCAGAGTCCAACCAAACATGATTTAGACCTTGTTTATGTGAAAGTGGTTATTTCTGTAGTTCAATTGCTGCAACTTGCTGAAAATTGTCCATAGTGTCCCTATTATCTAGTTTGAACAGTCATGTTTAATACATTGTTTTCAGACTGCATCAAACATGATTTAGACCTTGGCTATGGAAAAGTGGTTATTTCTGTAGTTCAATTGCTGCAACTTGCTGACAATTGTCCACAGTGTCCCTATCATCTAGTTTGAACAGTTATGTTTAATACATTGTTTTCAGACTGCATCAAACATGATTTAGACCTTGGCTATGGAAAAGTGGTTATTTCTGTAGTTCAATTGCTGCAACTTTGCTGAAAATTGTCCACAGTGTCTCTATCATCTAGTTTGAACAGTTCTGTTTAAAAAATGTCCTTCCAGAGTGCAACCAAACATGATTTAGACCTTGGCTATGGAAAAGTGGTTATTTCTGTAGTTCAATTGCTCCAACTTATTGAAAATTGTCCATAGTGTCCCTATCATCTAGTTTGAACAGTTATGTTTAAAACATTGTTTTCAGACTGCAATCAAACATTTTAGACCTTGTTCATGGAAAAGTGGTTATATTGTAGTTCAATTGCTGCAACCTGCTGAAAATTGTCCACAAGTGTACCTATCAACTAGTTTGAACAGTCATGTTTAAAACATTGTTTTCAGACTGCATCAAACATGATTTAAGACCTTGTTTATGGAAAAGGTGTTATTTCTGTAGTTCAATTGCTGCAACTTGCTGGAAATTGTCCAGTGTCCCTATCATCTAGTTTGAACAGTTCCGTAACAAATGTACTTCCAGAGTCCAACAAAACATGATTTAGACCTTGTTTATGTGAAAGTGGTTATTTCTGTAGTTCAATTGCTGCAACTTGCTGAAAATTGTCCATAGTGTCCCTATTATCTAGTTTGAACAGTCATGTTTAATACATTGTTTTCAGACTGCATCAAACATTTTAGACCTTGGCTATGGAAAAGTGGTTATTTCTGTAGTTCAATTGCTGCAACTTGCTGAAAATTGTCCATAGTGTCCCTATCAATCTAGTTTGAACAGTTATGTTTAAAATGTACTTCCAGAGTGCAACCAAACATGATTTAGACCTTGTTTATGTGAAAGTGGTTATTTCTGTAGTTCAATTGTTGCAACTTGCTGAAAATTTTCCACAAGTGTACCTATCATCTAGTTTGAACAGTCATGTTTAAACATTGTTTTCAGACTGCATCAAACATGATTTAAACCTTGGCTATGGAAAAGTGGTTATTTCTGTAGTTCAATTGCTGCAACTTGCTGAAAATTGTCCATAGGGTCCCTATCATCTAGTTTGAACAGTTATGTTTAAAACATTGTTTTCAGACTGCAATCAAACATTTTAGACCTTGTTTATGGAAAAGGTGTTATTTCTGTAGTTCAATTGCTGCAACTTGCTGAAAATTGTCCAGTGTCCCTATCATCTAGTTTGAACAGTTCCGTAAAAAATGTACTTCCAGAGTCCAACCAAACATGATTTAGACCTTGTTTATGTGAAAGTGTTTATTTCTGTAGTTCAATTGTTGCATCTTGCGGAAAATTTTCCACAAGTGTACCTATCATCTAGTTTGAACAGTCATGTTTAAACGTTGTTTTCAGACTGCATCAAACATGATTTAGACCTTGGCTATGGAAAAGTGGTTATTTCTGTAGTTCAATTGCTGCAACTTGCTGAAAATTGTCCATAGTGTCCCTATCATCTAGTTTGAACAGTTATGTTTAAAACATTGTTTTCAGACTGCAATCAAACATTTTAGACCTTGTTCATGGAAAAGTGGTTATATTGTAGTTCAATTGCTGCAACCTGCTGAAAATTGTCCACAAGTGTACCTATCAACTAGTTTGAACAGTCATGTTTAAAACATTGTTTTCAGACTGCATCAAACATGATTTAAGACCTTGTTTATGGAAAAGGTGTTATTTCTGTAGTTCAATTGCTGCAACTTGCTGAAAATTGTCCAGTGTCCCTATCATCTAGTTTGAACAGTTCCGTAAAAAATGTACTTCCAGAGTCCAACCAAACATGATTTAGACCTTGTTTATGTGAAAGTGGTTATTTCTGTAGTTCAATTGCTGCAACTTGCTGAAAATTGTCCATAGTGTCCCTATTATCTAGTTTGAACAGTCATGTTTAATACATTGTTTTCAGACTGCATCAAACATGATTTAGACCTTGGCTATGGAAAAGTGGTTATTTCTGTAGTTCAATTGCTGCAACTTGCTGAAAATTGTCCACATTGTCCCTATCATCTAGTTTGAACAGTTATGTTTAAAACATTGTTGTCAGACTGCATCAAACATGATTTAGACCTTGTTTATGGAAAAGTGGTTATTTCTGTAGTTCAATTGCTGCAACTTGCTGAAAATGGTCCACATTGTCCCTATCATCTAGTTTGAACAGTTATGTTTAAAACATTGTTGTCAGACTGCATCAAACATGATTTAGACCTTGTTTATGGAAAAGTGGTTATTTATGTAGTTCAATTGCTGCAACTTGCTGAAAATTGTCCATAGTGTCCCTATCATCTAGTTTGAACAGTTATGTTTAATACATTGTTTTCAGACTGCATCAAACATGATTTAGACCTTGGCTATGGAAAAGTCGTTATTTCTGTAGTTCAATTGCTGCAACTTTGCTGACAATTGTCCACAGTGTCTCTATCATCTAGTTTGAACAGTTCTGTTTAAAAAATGTCCTTCCAGAGTGCAACCAAACATGATTTAGACCTTGTTTATGGAAAAGTGGTTATTTCTGTAGTTCAATTGCTGCAACTTGCTGAAAATTTTCCACAGTGTCTCTTTCATCTAGTTTGAACAGTTCCGTAAAAAATGTCCTTCCAGAGTGCAACCAAACATGATTTAGACCTTGTTTATGGAAAAGTGGTTATTTCTGTAGTTCAATTGCTGCAACTTTGCTGACAATTGTCCACAGTGTCTCTATCATCTAGTTTGAACAGTTATGTTTAAAACATTGTTGTCAGACTGCATCAAACATGATTTAGACCTTGTTTATGGAAAAGTGGTTATTTATGTAGTTCAATTGCTGCAACTTGCTGAAAATTGTCCAGTGTCCCTATCATCTAGTTTGAACAGTTCCGTAAAAAATGTACTTCCAGAGTCCAACCAAACATGATTTAGACCTTGTTTATGTGAAAGTGGTTATTTCTGTAGTTCAATTGCTGCAACTTGCTGAAAATTGTCCATAGTGTCCCTATTATCTAGTTTGAACAGTCATGTTTAATACATTGTTTTCAGACTGCATCAAACATGATTTAGACCTTGGCTATGGAAAAGTGGTTATTTCTGTAGTTCAATTGCTGCAACTTGCTGAAAATTGTCCATAGTGTCCCTATTATCTAGTTTGAACAGTCATGTTTAATACATTGTTTTCAGACTGCATCAAACATTTTAGACCTTGGCTATGGAAAAGTGGTTATTTCTGTAGTTCAATTGCTGCAACTTTGCTGACAATTGTCCAGTGTCTCTATCATCTAGTTTGAACAGTTCTGTTTAAAAAATGTCCTTCCAGAGTGCAACCAAACATGATTTAGACCTTGGCTATGGAAAAGTGGTTATTTCTGTAGTTCAATTGCTCCAACTTATTGAAAATTGTCCATAGTGTCCCTATCATCTAGTTTGAACAGTTATGTTTAAAACATTGTTTTCAGACTGCAATCAAACATTTTAGACCTTGTTCATGGAAAAGTGGTTATATTGTAGTTCAATTGCTGCAACCTGCTGAAAATTGTCCACAAGTGTACCTATCAACTAGTTTGAACAGTCATGTTTAAAACATTGTTTTCAGACTGCATCAAACATGATTTAAGACCTTGTTTATGGAAAAGGTGTTATTTCTGTAGTTCAATTGCTGCAACTTGCTGAAAATTGTCCAGTGTCCCTATCATCTAGTTTGAACAGTTCCGTAACAAATGTACTTCCAGAGTCCAACAAAACATGATTTAGACCTTGTTTATGTGAAAGTGGTTCTTTCTGTAGTTCAATTGCTGCAACTTGCTGAAAATTGTCCATAGTGTCCCTATTATCTAGTTTGAACAGTCATGTTTAATACATTGTTTTCAGACTGCATCAAACATTTTAGACCTTGGCTATGGAAAAGTGGTTATTTCTGTAGTTCAATTGCTGCAACTTGCTGAAAATTGTCCATAGTGTCCCTATCAATCTAGTTTGAACAGTTATGTTTAAAATGTACTTCCAGAGTGCAACCAAACATGATTTAGACCTTGTTTATGTGAAAGTGGTTATTTCTGTAGTTCAATTGTTGCAACTTGCTGAAAATTTTCCACAAGTGTACCTATCATCTAGTTTGAACAGTCATGTTTAAACATTGTTTTCAGACTGCATCAAACATGATTTAAACCTTGGCTATGGAAAAGTGGTTATTTCTGTAGTTCAATTGCTGCAACTTGCTGAAAATTGTCCATAGGGTCCCTATCATCTAGTTTGAACAGTTATGTTTAAAACATTGTTTTCAGACTGCAATCAAACATTTTAGACCTTGTTTATGGAAAAGGTGTTATTTCTGTAGTTCAATTGCTGCAACTTGCTGAAAATTGTCCAGTGTCCCTATCATCTAGTTTGAACAGTTCCGTAAAAAATGTACTTCCAGAGTCCAACCAAACATGATTTAGACCTTGTTTATGTGAAAGTGGTTATTTCTGTAGTTCAATTGCTGCAACTTGCTGAAAATTGTCCATAGTGTCCCTATTATCTAGTTTGAACAGTCATGTTTAATACATTGTTTTCAGACTGCATCAAACATGATTTAGACCTTGGCTATGGAAAAGTGGTTATTTCTGTAGTTCAATTGCTGCAACTTGCTGAAAATTGTCCACAAGTGTACCTATCATCTAGTTTGAACAGTCATGTTTAAACATTGTTTTCAGACTGCATCAAACATGATTTAGACCTTGGCTATGGAAAAGTGGTTATTTCTGTAGTTCAATAGCTGCAATTTGCTGACAATTGTCCACAGTGTCCTTATCAATCTAGTTTGAACAGTTATGTTTAAAACATTGTTTTTAGACCGCATCAAACATGATATATACCTTGTTTATGGAAAATATGTTATTTCTGTACTTCAATTAGTGCAACTTGCTGAAAATTGTCCACAAGTGTACCTATCATCTAGTTTGAACAGTCATGTTTAGAACATTGTTGTCATCAGGCTGCATCAAACATGATTTAAGACCTTGTTCATGGAAAAGGTGTTATTTCTGTAGTTCAATTGCTGCAACTTTGCTGACAATTGTCCACAGTGTCTCTATCATCTAGTTTGAACAGTTCTGATTAAAAAAGGTCCTTCCAGAGTGCAACCAAACATGATTTAGACCATGTTTATGGAAAAGTGGTTATTTCTGTAGTTCAATTGCTGCAACTTGCTGAAAATTGTCCATACTGTCCCTATCATCTAGTTTGAACAGTTATGTTTAAAACATTGTTTTCAGACTGCAATCAAACATTTTAGACCTTGTTTATGGAAAAAGTGTTATTTCTGTAGTTCAATTGCTGCAACTTGCTGATAATTGTCCAGTGTCCCTATCATCTAGTTTGAACAGTTCCGTAACAAATGTACTTCCAGAGTCCAACAAAACATGATTTAGACCTTGTTTATGTGAAAGTGGTTATTTCTGTAGTTCAATTGCTGCAACTTGCTGAAAATTGTCCATAGTGTCCCTATCATCTAGTTTGAACAGTCATGTTTAATACATTGTTTTCAGACTGCATCAAACATTTTAGACCTTGGCTATGGAAAAGTGTTTATTTCTGTAGTTCAATTGCTGCAACTTGCTGAAAATTGTCCATAGTGTCCCTATCAATCTAGTTTGAACAGTTATGTTTAAAACATTGTTTTCAGACCGCATCAAACATGATATATACCTTGTTTATGGAAAAGGTGTTATTTCTGTAGTTCAATTGCTGCAACTTTGCTGACAATTGTCCTCAGTGTCCCTGTCAATCTAGTTTGAACAGTTCTGTAAAAAATATACTTCCAGAGTGCAACCAAACATGATTTAGACCTTGTTTATGTGAAAGTGGTTATTTCTGTAGTTCAATTGCTGCAACTTGCTGAAAATTGTCCATAGTGTCCCTATTATCTAGTTTGAACAGTCATGTTTAATACATTGTTTTCAGACTGCATCAAACATGATTTAGACCTTGGCTATGGAAAAGTGGTTATTTCTGTAGTTCAATTGCTGCAACTTGCTGAAAATTGTCCACATTGTCCCTATCATCTAGTTTGAACAGTTATGTTTAAAACATTGTTGTCAGACTGCATCAAACATGATTTAGACCTTGTTTATGGAAAAGTGGTTATTTATGTAGTTCAATTGCTGCAACTTGCTGAAAATTGTCCATAGTGTCCCTATCATCTAGTTTGAACAGTTATGTTTAAAACATTGTTTTCAGACTGCAATCAAACATTTTAGACCTTGTTCATGGAAAAGTGGTTATATTGTAGTTCAATTGCTGCAACCTGCTGAAAATGGTCCACAAGTGTACCTATCAACTAGTTTGAACAGTCATGTTTAAAACATTGTTTTCAGACTGCATCAAACATGATTTAAGACCTTGTTTATGGAAAAGGTGTTATTTCTGTAGTTCAATTGCTGCAACTTGCTGAAAATTGTCCAGTGTCCCTATCATCTAGTTTGAACAGTTCCGTAAAAAATGTACTTCCAGAGTCCAACCAAACATGATTTAGACCTTGTTTATGTGAAAGTGGTTATTTCTGTAGTTCAATTGCTGCAACTTGCTGAAAATTGTCCATAGTGTCCCTATTATCTAGTTTGAACAGTCATGTTTAATACATTGTTTTCAGACTGCATCAAACATGATTTAGACCTTGGCTATGGAAAAGTGGTTATTTCTGTAGTTCAATTGCTGCAACTTGCTGAAAATTTTCCACAGTGTCTCTTTCATCTAGTTTGAACAGTTCCGTAAAAAATGTCCTTCCAGAGTGCAACCAAACATGATTTAGACCTTGTTTATGGAAAAGTGGTTATTTCTGTAGTTCAATTGCTGCAACTTTGCTGACAATTGTCCACAGTGTCTCTATCATCTAGTTTGAACAGTTATGTTTAAAACATTGTTGTCAGACTGCATCAAACATGATTTAGACCTTGTTTATGGAAAAGTGGTTATTTATGTAGTTCAATTGCTGCAACTTGCTGAAAATTGTCCAGTGTCCCTATCATCTAGTTTGAACAGTTCCGTAAAAAATGTACTTCCAGAGTCCAACCAAACATGATTTAGACCTTGTTTATGTGAAAGTGGTTATTTCTGTAGTTCAATTGCTGCAACTTGCTGAAAATTGTCCATAGTGTCCCTATTATCTAGTTTGAACAGTCATGTTTAATACATTGTTTTCAGACTGCATCAAACATGATTTAGACCTTGGCTATGGAAAAGTGGTTATTTCTGTAGTTCAATTGCTGCAACTTGCTGACAATTGTCCACAGTGTCCCTATCATCTAGTTTGAACAGTTATGTTTAATACATTGTTTTCAGACTGCATCAAACATGATTTAGACCTTGGCTATGGAAAAGTGGTTATTTCTGTAGTTCAATTGCTGCAACTTTGCTGAAAATTGTCCACAGTGTCTCTATCATCTAGTTTGAACAGTTCTGTTTAAAAAATGTCCTTCCAGAGTGCAACCAAACATGATTTAGACCTTGGCTATGGAAAAGTGGTTATTTCTGTAGTTCAATTGCTCCAACTTATTGAAAATTGTCCATAGTGTCCCTATCATCTAGTTTGAACAGTTATGTTTAAAACATTGTTTTCAGACTGCAATCAAACATTTTAGACCTTGTTCATGGAAAAGTGGTTATATTGTAGTTCAATTGCTGCAACCTGCTGAAAATTGTCCACAAGTGTACCTATCAACTAGTTTGAACAGTCATGTTTAAAACATTGTTTTCAGACTGCATCAAACATGATTTAAGACCTTGTTTATGGAAAAGGTGTTATTTCTGTAGTTCAATTGCTGCAACTTGCTGGAAATTGTCCAGTGTCCCTATCATCTAGTTTGAACAGTTCCGTAACAAATGTACTTCCAGAGTCCAACAAAACATGATTTAGACCTTGTTTATGTGAAAGTGGTTATTTCTGTAGTTCAATTGCTGCAACTTGCTGAAAATTGTCCATAGTGTCCCTATTATCTAGTTTGAACAGTCATGTTTAATACATTGTTTTCAGACTGCATCAAACATTTTAGACCTTGGCTATGGAAAAGTGGTTATTTCTGTAGTTCAATTGCTGCAACTTGCTGAAAATTGTCCATAGTGTCCCTATCAATCTAGTTTGAACAGTTATGTTTAAAATGTACTTCCAGAGTGCAACCAAACATGATTTAGACCTTGTTTATGTGAAAGTGGTTATTTCTGTAGTTCAATTGTTGCAACTTGCTGAAAATTTTCCACAAGTGTACCTATCATCTAGTTTGAACAGTCATGTTTAAACATTGTTTTCAGACTGCATCAAACATGATTTAAACCTTGGCTATGGAAAAGTGGTTATTTCTGTAGTTCAATTGCTGCAACTTGCTGAAAATTGTCCATAGGGTCCCTATCATCTAGTTTGAACAGTTATGTTTAAAACATTGTTTTCAGACTGCAATCAAACATTTTAGACCTTGTTTATGGAAAAGGTGTTATTTCTGTAGTTCAATTGCTGCAACTTGCTGAAAATTGTCCAGGGTCCCTATCATCTAGTTTGAACAGTTCCGTAAAAAATGTACTTCCAGAGTCCAACCAAACATGATTTAGACCTTGTTTATGTGAAAGTGTTTATTTCTGTAGTTCAATTGTTGCATCTTGCGGAAAATTTTCCACAAGTGTACCTATCATCTAGTTTGAACAGTCATGTTTAAACGTTGTTTTCAGACTGCATCAAACATGATTTAGACCTTGGCTATGGAAAAGTGGTTATTTCTGTAGTTCAATTGCTGCAACTTGCTGAAAATTGTCCATAGTGTCCCTATCATCTAGTTTGAACAGTTATGTTTAAAACATTGTTTTCAGACTGCAATCAAACATTTTAGACCTTGTTCATGGAAAAGTGGTTATATTGTAGTTCAATTGCTGCAACCTGCTGAAAATTGTCCACAAGTGTACCTATCAACTAGTTTGAACAGTCATGTTTAAAACATTGTTTTCAGACTGCATCAAACATGATTTAAGACCTTGTTTATGGAAAAGGTGTTATTTCTGTAGTTCAATTGCTGCAACTTGCTGAAAATTGTCCAGTGTCCCTATCATCTAGTTTGAACAGTTCCGTAAAAAATGTACTTCCAGAGTCCAACCAAACATGATTTAGACCTTGTTTATGTGAAAGTGGTTATTTCTGTAGTTCAATTGCTGCAACTTGCTGAAAATTGTCCATAGTGTCCCTATTATCTAGTTTGAACAGTCATGTTTAATACATTGTTTTCAGACTGCATCAAACATGATTTAGACCTTGGCTATGGAAAAGTGGTTATTTCTGTAGTTCAATTGCTGCAACTTGCTGAAAATTGTCCACATTGTCCCTATCATCTAGTTTGAACAGTTATGTTTAAAACATTGTTGTCAGACTGCATCAAACATGATTTAGACCTTGTTTATGGAAAAGTGGTTATTTCTGTAGTTCAATTGCTGCAACTTGCTGAAAATGGTCCACATTGTCCCTATCATCTAGTTTGAACAGTTATGTTTAAAACATTGTTGTCAGACTGCATCAAACATGATTTAGACCTTGTTTATGGAAAAGTGGTTATTTATGTAGTTCAATTGCTGCAACTTGCTGAAAATTGTCCATAGTGTCCCTATCATCTAGTTTGAACAGTTATGTTTAATACATTGTTTTCAGACTGCATCAAACATGATTTAGACCTTGGCTATGGAAAAGTCGTTATTTCTGTAGTTCAATTGCTGCAACTTTGCTGACAATTGTCCACAGTGTCTCTATCATCTAGTTTGAACAGTTCTGTTTAAAAAATGTCCTTCCAGAGTGCAACCAAACATGATTTAGACCTTGTTTATGGAAAAGTGGTTATTTCTGTAGTTCAATTGCTGCAACTTGCTGAAAATTTTCCACAGTGTCTCTTTCATCTAGTTTGAACAGTTCCGTAAAAAATGTCCTTCCAGAGTGCAACCAAACATGATTTAGACCTTGTTTATGGAAAAGTGGTTATTTCTGTAGTTCAATTGCTGCAACTTTGCTGACAATTGTCCACAGTGTCTCTATCATCTAGTTTGAACAGTTATGTTTAAAACATTGTTGTCAGACTGCATCAAACATGATTTAGACCTTGTTTATGGAAAAGTGGTTATTTATGTAGTTCAATTGCTGCAACTTGCTGAAAATTGTCCAGTGTCCCTATCATCTAGTTTGAACAGTTCCGTAAAAAATGTACTTCCAGAGTCCAACCAAACATGATTTAGACCTTGTTTATGTGAAAGTGGTTATTTCTGTAGTTCAATTGCTGCAACTTGCTGAAAATTGTCCATAGTGTCCCTATTATCTAGTTTGAACAGTCATGTTTAATACATTGTTTTCAGACTGCATCAAACATGATTTAGACCTTGGCTATGGAAAAGTGGTTATTTCTGTAGTTCAATTGCTGCAACTTGCTGAAAATTGTCCATAGTGTCCCTATTATCTAGTTTGAACAGTCATGTTTAATACATTGTTTTCAGACTGCATCAAACATTTTAGACCTTGGCTATGGAAAAGTGGTTATTTCTGTAGTTCAATTGCTGCAACTTTGCTGACAATTGTCCAGTGTCTCTATCATCTAGTTTGAACAGTTCTGTTTAAAAAATGTCCTTCCAGAGTGCAACCAAACATGATTTAGACCTTGGCTATGGAAAAGTGGTTATTTCTGTAGTTCAATTGCTCCAACTTATTGAAAATTGTCCATAGTGTCCCTATCATCTAGTTTGAACAGTTATGTTTAAAACATTGTTTTCAGACTGCAATCAAACATTTTAGACCTTGTTCATGGAAAAGTGGTTATATTGTAGTTCAATTGCTGCAACCTGCTGAAAATTGTCCACAAGTGTACCTATCAACTAGTTTGAACAGTCATGTTTAAAACATTGTTTTCAGACTGCATCAAACATGATTTAAGACCTTGTTTATGGAAAAGGTGTTATTTCTGTAGTTCAATTGCTGCAACTTGCTGAAAATTGTCCAGTGTCCCTATCATCTAGTTTGAACAGTTCCGTAACAAATGTACTTCCAGAGTCCAACAAAACATGATTTAGACCTTGTTTATGTGAAAGTGGTTCTTTCTGTAGTTCAATTGCTGCAACTTGCTGAAAATTGTCCATAGTGTCCCTATTATCTAGTTTGAACAGTCATGTTTAATACATTGTTTTCAGACTGCATCAAACATTTTAGACCTTGGCTATGGAAAAGTGGTTATTTCTGTAGTTCAATTGCTGCAACTTGCTGAAAATTGTCCATAGTGTCCCTATCAATCTAGTTTGAACAGTTATGTTTAAAATGTACTTCCAGAGTGCAACCAAACATGATTTAGACCTTGTTTATGTGAAAGTGGTTATTTCTGTAGTTCAATTGTTGCAACTTGCTGAAAATTTTCCACAAGTGTACCTATCATCTAGTTTGAACAGTCATGTTTAAACATTGTTTTCAGACTGCATCAAACATGATTTAAACCTTGGCTATGGAAAAGTGGTTATTTCTGTAGTTCAATTGCTGCAACTTGCTGAAAATTGTCCATAGGGTCCCTATCATCTAGTTTGAACAGTTATGTTTAAAACATTGTTTTCAGACTGCAATCAAACATTTTAGACCTTGTTTATGGAAAAGGTGTTATTTCTGTAGTTCAATTGCTGCAACTTGCTGAAAATTGTCCAGTGTCCCTATCATCTAGTTTGAACAGTTCCGTAAAAAATGTACTTCCAGAGTCCAACCAAACATGATTTAGACCTTGTTTATGTGAAAGTGGTTATTTCTGTAGTTCAATTGCTGCAACTTGCTGAAAATTGTCCATAGTGTCCCTATTATCTAGTTTGAACAGTCATGTTTAATACATTGTTTTCAGACTGCATCAAACATGATTTAGACCTTGGCTATGGAAAAGTGGTTATTTCTGTAGTTCAATTGCTGCAACTTGCTGAAAATTGTCCACAAGTGTACCTATCATCTAGTTTGAACAGTCATGTTTAAACATTGTTTTCAGACTGCATCAAACATGATTTAGACCTTGGCTATGGAAAAGTGGTTATTTCTGTAGTTCAATAGCTGCAATTTGCTGACAATTGTCCACAGTGTCCTTATCAATCTAGTTTGAACAGTTATGTTTAAAACATTGTTTTTAGACCGCATCAAACATGATATATACCTTGTTTATGGAAAATATGTTATTTCTGTACTTCAATTAGTGCAACTTGCTGAAAATTGTCCACAAGTGTACCTATCATCTAGTTTGAACAGTCATGTTTAGAACATTGTTGTCATCAGGCTGCATCAAACATGATTTAAGACCTTGTTCATGGAAAAGGTGTTATTTCTGTAGTTCAATTGCTGCAACTTTGCTGACAATTGTCCACAGTGTCTCTATCATCTAGTTTGAACAGTTCTGATTAAAAAAGGTCCTTCCAGAGTGCAACCAAACATGATTTAGACCATGTTTATGGAAAAGTGGTTATTTCTGTAGTTCAATTGCTGCAACTTGCTGAAAATTGTCCATACTGTCCCTATCATCTAGTTTGAACAGTTATGTTTAAAACATTGTTTTCAGACTGCAATCAAACATTTTAGACCTTGTTTATGGAAAAAGTGTTATTTCTGTAGTTCAATTGCTGCAACTTGCTGATAATTGTCCAGTGTCCCTATCATCTAGTTTGAACAGTTCCGTAACAAATGTACTTCCAGAGTCCAACAAAACATGATTTAGACCTTGTTTATGTGAAAGTGGTTATTTCTGTAGTTCAATTGCTGCAACTTGCTGAAAATTGTCCATAGTGTCCCTATTATCTAGTTTGAACAGTCATGTTTAATACATTGTTTTCAGACTGCATCAAACATTTTAGACCTTGGCTATGGAAAAGTGTTTATTTCTGTAGTTCAATTGCTGCAACTTGCTGAAAATTGTCCATAGTGTCCCTATCAATCTAGTTTGAACAGTTATGTTTAAAACATTGTTTTCAGACCGCATCAAACATGATATATACCTTGTTTATGGAAAAGGTGTTATTTCTGTAGTTCAATTGCTGCAACTTTGCTGACAATTGTCCTCAGTGTCCCTGTCAATCTAGTTTGAACAGTTCTGTAAAAAATATACTTCCAGAGTGCAACCAAACATGATTTAGACCTTGTTTATGTGAAAGTGGTTATTTCTGTAGTTCAATTGCTGCAACTTGCTGAAAATTGTCCATAGTGTCCCTATTATCTAGTTTGAACAGTCATGTTTAATACATTGTTTTCAGACTGCATCAAACATGATTTAGACCTTGGCTATGGAAAAGTGGTTATTTCTGTAGTTCAATTGCTGCAACTTGCTGAAAATTGTCCACATTGTCCCTATCATCTAGTTTGAACAGTTATGTTTAAAACATTGTTGTCAGACTGCATCAAACATGATTTAGACCTTGTTTATGGAAAAGTGGTTATTTATGTAGTTCAATTGCTGCAACTTGCTGAAAATTGTCCATAGTGTCCCTATCATCTAGTTTGAACAGTTATGTTTAAAACATTGTTTTCAGACTGCAATCAAACATTTTAGACCTTGTTCATGGAAAAGTGGTTATATTGTAGTTCAATTGCTGCAACCTGCTGAAAATGGTCCACAAGTGTACCTATCAACTAGTTTGAACAGTCATGTTTAAACATTGTTTTCAGACTGCATCAAACATGATTTAAGACCTTGTTTATGGAAAAGGTGTTATTTCTGTAGTTCAATTGCTGCAACTTGCTGAAAATTGTCCAGTGTCCCTATCATCTAGTTTGAACAGTTCCGTAAAAAATGTACTTCCAGAGTCCAACCAAACATGATTTAGACCTTGTTTATGTGAAAGTGGTTATTTCTGTAGTTCAATTGCTGCAACTTGCTGAAAATTGTCCATAGTGTCCCTATTATCTAGTTTGAACAGTCATGTTTAATACATTGTTTTCAGACTGCATCAAACATGATTTAGACCTTGGCTATGGAAAAGTGGTTATTTCTGTAGTTCAATTGCTGCAACTTGCTGAAAATTTTCCACAGTGTCTCTTTCATCTAGTTTGAACAGTTCCGTAAAAAATGTCCTTCCAGAGTGCAACCAAACATGATTTAGACCTTGTTTATGGAAAAGTGGTTATTTCTGTAGTTCAATTGCTGCAACTTTGCTGACAATTGTCCACAGTGTCTCTATCATCTAGTTTGAACAGTTATGTTTAAAACATTGTTGTCAGACTGCATCAAACATGATTTAGACCTTGTTTATGGAAAAGTGGTTATTTATGTAGTTCAATTGCTGCAACTTGCTGAAAATTGTCCAGTGTCCCTATCATCTAGTTTGAACAGTTCCGTAAAAAATGTACTTCCAGAGTCCAACCAAACATGATTTAGACCTTGTTTATGTGAAAGTGGTTATTTCTGTAGTTCAATTGCTGCAACTTGCTGAAAATTGTCCATAGTGTCCCTATTATCTAGTTTGAACAGTCATGTTTAATACATTGTTTTCAGACTGCATCAAACATGATTTAGACCTTGGCTATGGAAAAGTGGTTATTTCTGTAGTTCAATTGCTGCAACTTGCTGACAATTGTCCACAGTGTCCCTATCATCTAGTTTGAACAGTTATGTTTAATACATTGTTTTCAGACTGCATCAAACATGATTTAGACCTTGGCTATGGAAAAGTGGTTATTTCTGTAGTTCAATTGCTGCAACTTTGCTGAAAATTGTCCACAGTGTCTCTATCATCTAGTTTGAACAGTTCTGTTTAAAAATGTCCTTCCAGAGTGCAACCAAACATGATTTAGACCTTGGCTATGGAAAAGTGGTTATTTCTGTAGTTCAATTGCTCCAACTTATTGAAAATTGTCCATAGTGTCCCTATCATCTAGTTTGAACAGTTATGTTTAAAACATTGTTTTCAGACTGCAATCAAACATTTTAGACCTTGTTCATGGAAAAGTGGTTATATTGTAGTTCAATTGCTGCAACCTGCTGAAAATTGTCCACAAGTGTACCTATCAACTAGTTTGAACAGTCATGTTTAAAACATTGTTTTCAGACTGCATCAAACATGATTTAAGACCTTGTTTATGGAAAAGGTGTTATTTCTGTAGTTCAATTGCTGCAACTTGCTGGAAATTGTCCAGTGTCCCTATCATCTAGTTTGAACAGTTCCGTAACAAATGTACTTCCAGAGTCCAACAAACATGATTTAGACCTTGTTTATGTGAAAGTGGTTATTTCTGTAGTTCAATTGCTGCAACTTGCTGAAAATTGTCCATAGTGTCCCTATTATCTAGTTTGAACAGTCATGTTTAATACATTGTTTTCAGACTGCATCAAACATTTTAGACCTTGGCTATGGAAAAGTGGTTATTTCTGTAGTTCAATTGCTGCAACTTGCTGAAATTGTCCATAGTGTCCCTATCAATCTAGTTTGAACAGTTATGTTTAAAATGTACTTCCAGAGTGCAACCAAACATGATTTAGACCTTGTTTATGTGAAAGTGGTTATTTCTGTAGTTCAATTGTTGCAACTTGCTGAAAATTTTCCACAAGTGTACCTATCATCTAGTTTGAACAGTCATGTTTAAACATTGTTTTCAGACTGCATCAAACATGATTTAAACCTTGGCTATGGAAAAGTGGTTATTTCTGTAGTTCAATTGCTGCAACTTGCTGAAAATTGTCCATAGGGTCCCTATCATCTAGTTTGAACAGTTATGTTTAAAACATTGTTTTTCAGACTGCAATCAAACATTTTAGACCTTGTTTATGGAAAAGGTGTTATTTCTGTAGTTCAATTGCTGCAACTTGCTGAAATTGTCCAGTGTCCCTATCATCTAGTTTGAACAGTTCCGTAAAAATGTACTTCCAGAGTCCAACCAAACATGATTTAGACCTTGTTTATGTGAAAGTGTTATTTCTGTAGTTCAATTGTTGCAACTTGCGGAAAATTTTCCACAAGTGTACCTATATCTAGTTTGAACAGTCATGTTTAAACGTTGTTTTCAGACTGCATCAAACATGATTTAGACCTTGGCTATGGAAAAGTGGTTATTTCTGTAGTTCAATTGCTGCAACTTGCTGAAAATTGTCCATAGTGTCCCTATCATCTAGTTTGAACAGTTATGTTTAAAACATTGTTTTCAGACTGCAATCAAACATTTTAGACCTTGTTCATGGAAAAGTGGTTATATTGTAGTTCAATTGCTGCAACTTGCTGAAAATTGTCCACAAGTGTACTATCATCTAGTTTGAACAGTCATGTTTAAAACATTGTTTTCAGACTGCATCAACATGATTTAAGACCTTGTTTATGGAAAAGTGTTATTTCTGTAGTTCAATTGCTGCAACTTGCTGAAAATTGTCCAGTGTCCCTATCATCTAGTTTGAACAGTTCCGTAAAAAATGTACTTCCAGAGTCCAACAAACATGATTTAGACCTTGTTTATGTGAAAGTGGTTATTTCTGTAGTTCAATTGCTGCAACTTGCTGAAAATTGTCCATAGTGTCCCTATTATCTAGTTTGAACAGTCATGTTTAATACATTGTTTTCAGACTGCATCAAACATGATTAGACCTTGGCTATGGAAAAGTGGTTATTTCTGTAGGTCAATTGCTGCAACTTGCTGAAAATTGTCCACAGTGTCCTATCATCTAGTTTGAACAGTTATGTTTAAAACATTGTTTTCAGACTGCAATCAAACATGATTTAGACCTTGTTTATGGAAAAGTGGTTATTTCTGTAGTTCAATTGCTGCAACTTGCTGAAAATTGTCCACATTGTCCCTATCATCTAGTTTGAACAGTTATGTTAAAACATTGTTGTCAGACTGCATCAAACATGATTTAGACCTTGTTTATGGAAAAGTGGTTATTTTCTGTAGTTCAATTGCTGCAACTTGCTGAAAATTGTCCATAGTGTCCCTATCATCTAGTTTGAACAGTCATGTTTAATACATTGTTTTCAGACTGCATCAAACATGATTTAGACTTGGCTATGGAAAAGTGTTATTTCTGTAGTTCAATTGCTGCAACTTTGCTGAAAATTGTCCATAGTGTCCCTATCATCTAGTTTGAACAGTTCTGTTAAAAAATGTCTTCCAGAGTGCCAACCAAACATGATTTAGACCTTGTTTATGGAAAAGTGGTTATTTCTGTAGTTCAATTGCTGCAACTTGCTGACAATTGTCCACAGTGTCCTCTATCATCTAGTTTGAACAGTTATGTTTAAAACATTGTTTTCAGACTGCATCAAACATGATTTAGACCTTGTTATGGAAAAGTGGTTATTTCTGTAGTTCAATTGCTGCACTTGCTGACAAATTGTCCACAGTGTCCTATCATCTAGTTTGAACAGTTCTGTTAAAAAATGTACTTCCAGAGTGCAACCAAACATGATTTAGACCTTGTTTATGTGAAAGTGGTTATTTCTGTAGTTCAATTGCTGCAACTTGCTGAAAATTGTCCATAGTGTCCCTATTATCTAGTTTGAACAGTCATGTTTAATAAATTGTTTTCAGACTGCAATCAAACATGATTAGACCTTGGCTATGGAAAAGTGTTATTTCTGTAGTTCAATTGCTGCAACTTGCTGAAAATTGTCCACAAGTGTCCCTATTCATCTAGTTTGAACAGTCATGTTTAAACATTGTTTTCAGACTGCATCAAACATGATTTAGACCTTGGCTATGGAAAAGTGGTTATTCTGTAGTTCAATTGCTGCAACTTTGCTGACAATTGTCCACAGTGTCCCTATCATCTAGTTTGAACAGTTAGTTTAAAAACATTGTTTTCAGAGACAGGCATCAAACATGATTATAGACCTTGTTTATGGAAAAGTGTATTTCTGTAGTTCATTGCTGCAACTTGCCTGAAAATTGTCCATAGTGTACCTATTATCTAGTTTGAAACAGTCATGTTAATACATTGTTTTCAGACTGCATCAAACATGATTTAGACCTTGGCTATGGAAAAGTGGTTATTTCTGTAGTTCAATTGCTGCAATTTGCTGACAATTGTCCACAGTGTCCCTATCAATCTAGTTGAAACAGTTATGTTTAAAACATTGTTTTCAGACCTGCATCAAACATGATATATACCTTGTTCTATGGAAATATGGTTATTTCTGTAGTTCAATTGCTGCAACTTGCTGAAAATTGTCCACAAGTGTACCTATCATCTAGTTTGAACAGTCATGTTTAGAAACATTGTTGTCATCAGCTGCATCAAACATGATTAGACCTTGTTTATGGAAAAGGTGGTTATTTATGTAGTTCAATTGCTGCAACTTGCTGACAATTGTCCACAGTGTCCCTATCATCTAGTTTGAACAGTTCTGTAAAAATGTACTTCCAGAGTGCAACCAAACATGATTTAGACCTTGTTTATGTGAAAAGTGGTTATTTCTGTAGTTCAATTGCTGCAACTTGCTGAAAATTGTCCATAGTGTCCCTATTATCTAGTTTGAACAGTCATGTTTAATACATTGCTTTCAGACTGCAATCAAAACATGATTTAGACCTTGGCTATGGAAAAGTGGTTATTTCTGTAGTTCAATTGCTGCCAACTTGCTGACAATTGTCCATAGTGTCCCTATCATCTAGTTTGAAACAGTTATGTTAAAACATTGTTTTCAGACTGCATCAAACATGATTTAGACCTTGTTCATGGAAAAGTGCTTTATTTGTAGTTCAATTGCTGCAACTTGCTGAAAAATTGTCCACAGTGTACCTATCAATCTAGTTTGAACAGTTCATGTTTAAAAATTGTTTTCAGACTGCATCAAACATGATTTAGACCTTGTTTATGGAAAAGTGGTTATTTCTGTAGTTCAATTGCTGCAACTTGCTGAAAATTGTCCACAGTGTCCCTATCATCTAGTTTGAACAGTTATGTTTAAAACATTGTTTTCAGACTGCATCAAACATGATTTAGACCTTGTTTATGGAAAAGTGTTATTTCTGTAGTTCAATTGCTGCAACTTGCTGAAAATTGTCCACAGTGTCCCTATCATCTAGTTTGAACAGTCATGTTTAAAACATTGTTTTCAGACTGCATCAAACATGATTTAGACCTTGTTTATGGAAAAGTGGTTATTTCTGTAGTTCAATTGCTGCAACTTGCTGAAAATTGTCCATAGTGTCCCTATCATCTAGTTTGAACAGTCATGTTTAAACATTGTTTTCAGACTGCATCAAACATGATTTAGACCTTGTTTATGGAAAAGTGGTTATTTATGTAGTTCAATTGCTGCAACTTGCTGACAATTGTCCACAGTGTCCCTATCATCTAGTTTGAACAGTCATGTTTAAAACATTGTTTTCAGACTGCATCAAACATGATTTAGACCTTGTTTATGGAAAAGTGGTTATTTCTGTAGTTCAATTGCTGCAACTTGCTGAAAATTGTCCACAGTGTCCCTATCATCTAGTTTGAACAGTTATGTTTAAAACATTGTTTTCAGACTGCATCAAACATGATTTAGACCTTGTTTATGGAAAAGTGGTTATTTCTGTAGTTCAATTGCTGCAACTTGCTGAAAATTGTCCACAGTGTCCCTATCATCTAGTTTGAACAGTCTGTTTAAAAAATGTTTTCAGACTGCATCAAACATGATTTAGACCTTGTTTATGGAAAAGTGGTTATTTCTGTAGTTCAATTGCTGCAACTTGCTGAAAATTGTCCACAGTGTCCCTATCATCTAGTTTGAACAGTTCTGTAAAAAATGTTTTCAGACTGCAATCAAACATGATTTAGACCTTGTTTATGGAAAAGTGGTTATTTCTGTAGTTCAATTGCTGCAACTTGCTGAAAATTGTCCACAGTGTCCCTATCATCTAGTTTGAACAGTTATGTTTAAAACATTGTTTTCAGACTGCATCAAACATGATTTAGACCTTGTTTATGGAAAAGTGGTTATTTCTGTAGTTCAATTGCTGCAACTTGCTGAAAATTGTCCACAGTGTCCCTATCATCTAGTTTGAACAGTTCTGTAAAAAATGTTTCCAGACTGCATCAAACATGATTTAGACCTTGTTTATGGAAAGTGGTTATTTCTGTAGTTCAATTGCTGCAACTTGCTGAAAATTGTCCATAGTGTCCCTATCATCTAGTTTGAACAGTCATGTTAAAACATTGTTTTCAGACTGCATCAAACATGATTTAGACCTTGTTTATGGAAAAGTGTTATTTCTGTAGTTCAATTGCTGCAACTTGCTGAAAATTGTCCATAGTGTCCCTATCATCTAGTTTGAACAGTCATGTTTAAAACATTGTTTTCAGACTGCATCAAACATGATTTAGACCTTGTTTATGGAAAAGTGGTTATTTCTGTAGTTCAATTGCTGCAACTTGCTGAAAATTGTCCACAGTGTCCCTATCATCTAGTTTGAACAGTTATGTTTAAACATTGTTTTCAGACTGCATCAAACATGATTTAGACCTTGTTTATGGAAAAGTGGTTATTTCTGTAGTTCAATTGCTGCAACTTGCTGACAATTGTCCACAGTGTCCCTATCATCTAGTTTGAACAGTTCTGTTTAAAAAATGTTTCCAGAGTGCATCAAACATGATTTAGACCTTGTTTATGGAAAAGTGGTTATTTCTGTAGTTCAATTGCTGCAACTTGCTGAAAATTGTCCACAGTGTCCCTATCATCTAGTTTGAACAGTTCCGTAAAAAATGTTTCCAGAGTGCAACCAAACATGATTTAGACCTTGTTTATGGAAAAGTGGTTATTTCTGTAGTTCAATTGCTGCAACTTGCTGAAAATTGTCCACAGTGTCCCTATCATCTAGTTTGAACAGTTATGTTTAAAACATTGTTTTCAGACTGCATCAAACATGATTTAGACCTTGTTTATGGAAAAGTGGTTATTTCTGTAGTTCAATTGCTGCAACTTGCTGACAATTGTCCACAGTGTCCCTATCATCTAGTTTGAACAGTTCTGTAAAAAATGTACTTCCAGAGTGCAACCAAACATGATTTAGACCTTGTTTATGGAAAGTGGTTATTTCTGTAGTTCAATTGCTGCAACTTGCTGAAAATTGTCCATAGTGTCCCTATCATCTAGTTTGAACAGTCATGTTTAAAACATTGTTTTCAGACTGCATCAAACATGATTTAGACCTTGGCTATGGAAAAGTGGTTATTTCTGTAGTTCAATTGCTGCAACTTGCTGAAAATTGTCCATAGTGTCCCTATCATCTAGTTTGAACAGTTATGTTTAAAACATTGTTTTCAGACTGCAATCAAACATTTTAGACCTTGTTTATGGAAAAGTGGTTATTTTGTAGTTCAATTGCTGCAACTTGCTGAAAATTGTCCACAGTGTCCCTATCATCTAGTTTGAACAGTCATGTTTAAAACATTGTTTTCAGACTGCATCAAACATGATTTAGACCTTGTTTATGGAAAAGGTGTTATTTCTGTAGTTCAATTGCTGCAACTTGCTGAAAATTGTCCAGTGTCCCTATCATCTAGTTTGAACAGTTGTAAAAAATGTACTTCCAGAGTGCAACCAAACATGATTTAGACCTTGTTTATGTGAAAGTGGTTATTTCTGTAGTTCAATTGCTGCAACTTGCTGAAAATTGTCCATAGTGTCCCTATCATCTAGTTTGAACAGTCATGTTTAAACATTGTTTTCAGACTGCATCAAACATGATTTAGACCTTGGCTATGGAAAAGTGGTTATTTCTGTAGTTCAATTGCTGCAACTTGCTGAAAATTGTCCACAGTGTCCCTATCATCTAGTTTGAACAGTCATGTTTAAACATTGTTTTCAGACTGCATCAAACATGATTTAGACCTTGTTTATGGAAAAGTGTTATTTCTGTAGTTCAATTGCTGCAACTTGCTGAAAATTGTCCAGTGTCCCTATCATCTAGTTTGAACAGTTCTGTAAAAAATTTACTTCCAGAGTGCAACCAAACATGATTTAGACCTTGTTTATGGAAAGTGGTTATTTCTGTAGTTCAATTGCTGCAACTTGCTGAAAATTGTCCACAGTGTCCCTATCATCTAGTTTGAACAGTTATGTTTAAAACATTGTTTTCAGACTGCATCAAACATGATTTAGACCTTGTTTATGGAAAAGTGTTATTTCTGTAGTTCAATTGCTGCAACTTGCTGAAAATTGTCCACAGTGTCCCTATCATCTAGTTTGAACAGTCATGTTTAAAACATTGTTTTCAGACTGCATCAAACATGATTTAGACCTTGTTTATGGAAAAGTGGTTATTTATGTAGTTCAATTGCTGCAACTTGCTGAAAATTGTCCATAGTGTCCCTATTATCTAGTTTGAACAGTCATGTTTAAACATTGTTTTCAGACTGCATCAAACATGATTTAGACCTTGTTTATGGAAAAGTGTTATTTCTGTAGTTCAATTGCTGCAACTTGCTGAAAATTGTCCATAGTGTCCCTATCATCTAGTTTGAACAGTCATGTTTAAACATTGTTTTCAGACTGCATCAAACATGATTTAGACCTTGTTTATGGAAAAGTGGTTATTTCTGTAGTTCAATTGCTGCAACTTGCTGAAAATTGTCCACAGTGTCCCTATCATCTAGTTTGAACAGTTATGTTTAAACATTGTTTTCAGACTGCATCAAACATGATTTAGACCTTGTTTATGGAAAAGTGGTTATTTCTGTAGTTCAATTGCTGCAACTTGCTGAAAATTGTCCACAGTGTCCCTATCATCTAGTTTGAACAGTTCTGTTTAAAAAATGTTTCCAGAGTGCAACCAAACATGATTTAGACCTTGTTTATGGAAAAGTGGTTATTTCTGTAGTTCAATTGCTGCAACTTGCTGAAAATTGTCCACAGTGTCCCTATCATCTAGTTTGAACAGTTCTGTAAAAAATGTTTCCAGAGTGCAATCAAACATGATTTAGACCTTGTTTATGGAAAAGTGGTTATTTCTGTAGTTCAATTGCTGCAACTTGCTGACAATTGTCCACAGTGTCCCTATCATCTAGTTTGAACAGTTATGTTTAAAACATTGTTTTCAGACTGCATCAAACATGATTTAGACCTTGTTTATGGAAAAGTGGTTATTTCTGTAGTTCAATTGCTGCAACTTGCTGAAATTGTCCACAGTGTCCCTATCATCTAGTTTGAACAGTTCTGTAAAAAATACTTCCAGAGTGCAACCAAACATGATTTAGACCTTGTTTATGTGAAAGTGGTTATTTCTGTAGTTCAATTGCTGCAACTTGCTGAAAATTGTCCAAGTGTCCCTATCATCTAGTTTGAACAGTCATGTTTAAAACATTGTTTTCAGACTGCATCAAACATGATTTAGACCTTGTTTATGGAAAAGTGTTATTTCTGTAGTTCAATTGCTGCAACTTGCTGAAAATTGTCCATAGTGTCCCTATCATCTAGTTTGAACAGTCATGTTTAAACATTGTTTTCAGACTGCATCAAACATGATTTAGACCTTGTTTATGGAAAAGTGGTTATTTCTGTAGTTCAATTGCTGCAACTTGCTGAAAATTGTCCACAGTGTCCCTATCATCTAGTTTGAACAGTTATGTTTAAAACATTGTTTTCAGACTGCATCAAACATGATTTAGACCTTGTTTATGGAAAAGTGGTTATTTCTGTAGTTCAATTGCTGCAACTTGCTGACAATTGTCCACAGTGTCCTATCATCTAGTTTGAACAGTTCTGTTTAAAAAATGTTTCCAGAGTGCAACCAAACATGATTTAGACCTTGTTTATGGAAAAGTGGTTATTTCTGTAGTTCAATTGCTGCAACTTGCTGAAAATTGTCCACAGTGTCCCTATCATCTAGTTTGAACAGTTCCGTAAAAAATGTTTTCAGACTGCAATCAAACATGATTTAGACCTTGTTTATGGAAAAGTGGTTATTTCTGTAGTTCAATTGCTGCAACTTGCTGAAAATTGTCCACAGTGTCCCTATCATCTAGTTTGAACAGTTATGTTTAAAACATTGTTTTCAGACTGCATCAAACATGATTTAGACCTTGTTTATGGAAAAGTGGTTATTTCTGTAGTTCAATTGCTGCAACTTGCTGACAATTGTCCACAGTGTCCCTATCAATCTAGTTTGAACAGTTCTTTAAAAATGTACTTCCAGAGTGCAACCAAACATGATTTAGACCTTGTTTATGGAAAGTGGTTATTTCTGTAGTTCAATTGCTGCAACTTGCTGAAAATTGTCCATAGTGTCCCTATCATCTAGTTTGAACAGTCATGTTTAAAACATTGTTTTCAGACTGCATCAAACATGATTTAGACCTTGGCTATGGAAAAGTGGTTATTTCTGTAGTTCAATTGCTGCAACTTGCTGAAAATTGTCCATAGTGTCCCTATCATCTAGTTTGAACAGTTATGTTTAAAACATTGTTTTCAGACTGCAATCAAACATTTTAGACCTTGTTTATGGAAAAGTGGTTATTTTGTAGTTCAATTGCTGCAACTTGCTGAAAATTGTCCACAGTGTACCTATCATCTAGTTTGAACAGTCATGTTTAAAACATTGTTTTCAGACTGCATCAAACATGATTTAGACCTTGTTTATGGAAAAGTGTTATTTCTGTAGTTCAATTGCTGCAACTTGCTGAAAATTGTCCAGTGTCCCTATCATCTAGTTTGAACAGTTCGTAAAAAATGTACTTCCAGAGTGCAACCAAACATGATTTAGACCTTGTTTATGTGAAAGTGGTTATTTCTGTAGTTCAATTGCTGCAACTTGCTGAAAATTGTCCATAGTGTCCCTATCATCTAGTTTGAACAGTCATGTTTAAACATTGTTTTCAGACTGCATCAAACATGATTTAGACCTTGGCTATGGAAAAGTGGTTATTTCTGTAGTTCAATTGCTGCAACTTGCTGACAATTGTCCACAGTGCCCCTATCATCTAGTTTGAACAGTCATGTTTAAACATTGTTTTCAGACTGCATCAAACATGATTTAAGACCTTGTTTATGGAAAAGGTGTTATTTCTGTAGTTCTATTGCTGCAACTTGCTGAAAATTGTCCAGTGTCCCTATCATCTAGTTTGAACAGTTCCGTAAAAAATTACTTCCAGAGTCCAACCAAACATGATTTAGACCTTGGCTATGGAAAAGTGGTTATTTCTGTAGTTCAATTGCTGCAATTTGCTGACAATTGTCCACAGTGTCCTTATCAATCTAGTTTGAACAGTTATGTTTAAAACATTGTTTTCAGACTGCATCAAACATGATTTAGACCTTGTTTATGGAAAAGTGTTATTTCTGTAGTTCAATTGCTGCAACTTGCTGAAAATTGTCCACAGTGTCCCTATCATCTAGTTTGAACAGTCATGTTTAAACATTGTTTTCAGACTGCATCAAACATGATTTAGACCTTGTTTATGGAAAAGTGGTTATTTCTGTAGTTCAATTGCTGCAACTTGCTGAAAATTGTCCACAGTGTCCCTATCATCTAGTTTGAACAGTTCTGTTTAAAAAATGTTTCCAGACTGCAATCAAACATGATTTAGACCTTGTTTATGGAAAAGTGGTTATTTCTGTAGTTCAATTGCTGCAACTTGCTGAAAATTGTCCATAGTGTCCCTATCATCTAGTTTGAACAGTTCGTAAAAATGTACTTCAGACTGCAACAAACATGATTTAGACCTTGTTTATGGAAAGTGGTTATTTCTGTAGTTCAATTGCTGCAACTTGCTGAAAATTGTCCACAGTGTCCCTATCATCTAGTTTGAACAGTCATGTTTAAACATTGTTTTCAGACTGCATCAAACATGATTTAGACCTTGGCTATGGAAAAGTGGTTATTTCTGTAGTTCAATTGCTGCAACTTGCTGAAAATTGTCCACAGTGTCCCTATCATCTAGTTTGAACAGTTATGTTTAAAACATTGTTTTCAGACTGCATCAAACATGATTTAGACCTTGTTTATGGAAAAGTGTTATTTCTGTAGTTCAATTGCTGCAACTTGCTGACAATTGTCCACAGTGTCCCTATCATCTAGTTTGAACAGTTCTGTAAAAAATGTACTTCCAGAGTGCAACCAAACATGATTTAGACCTTGTTTATGGAAAGTGGTTATTTCTGTAGTTCAATTGCTGCAACTTGCTGAAAATTGTCCATAGTGTCCCTATCATCTAGTTTGAACAGTCATGTTTAAAACATTGTTTTCAGACTGCATCAAACATGATTTAGACCTTGTTTATGGAAAAGTGGTTATTTCTGTAGTTCAATTGCTGCAACTTGCTGAAAATTGTCCACAGTGTCCCTATCATCTAGTTTGAACAGTCATGTTTAAACATTGTTTTCAGACTGCATCAAACATGATTTAGACCTTGTTTATGGAAAAGTGTTATTTCTGTAGTTCAATTGCTGCAACTTGCTGACAATTGTCCACAGTGTCCCTATCATCTAGTTTGAACAGTTCTGTAAAAAATGTACTTCCAGAGTGCAATCAAACATGATTTAGACCTTGTTTATGGAAAGTGGTTATTTCTGTAGTTCAATTGCTGCAACTTGCTGAAAATTGTCCATAGTGTCCCTATCATCTAGTTTGAACAGTCATGTTTAAAAATTGTTTTCAGACTGCATCAAACATGATTTAGACCTTGGCTATGGAAAAGTGGTTATTTCTGTAGTTCAATTGCTGCAACTTGCTGAAAATTGTCCACAGTGTCCCTATCATCTAGTTTGAACAGTTATGTTTAAAACATTGTTTTCAGACTGCATCAAACATTTAGACCTTGTTTATGGAAAAGTGGTTATTTCTGTAGTTCAATTGCTGCAACTTGCTGAAAATTGTCCACAGTGTCCCTATCATCTAGTTTGAACAGTCATGTTTAAAACATTGTTTTCAGACTGCATCAAACATGATTTAGACCTTGTTTATGGAAAAGTGGTTATTTCTGTAGTTCAATTGCTGCAACTTGCTGAAAATTGTCCACAGTGTCCCTATCATCTAGTTTGAACAGTCATGTTAAAACATTGTTTTCAGACTGCATCAAACATGATTTAGACCTTGTTTATGGAAAAGTGTTATTTCTGTAGTTCAATTGCTGCAACTTGCTGAAAATTGTCCAGTGTCCCTATCATCTAGTTTGAACAGTTCTGTAAAAAATTACTTCCAGAGTGCAACCAAACATGATTTAGACCTTGTTTATGGAAAAGTGGTTATTTCTGTAGTTCAATTGCTGCAACTTGCTGAAAATTGTCCACAGTGTCCCTATCATCTAGTTTGAACAGTTATGTTTAAAACATTGTTTTCAGACTGCATCAAACATGATTTAGACCTTGTTTATGGAAAAGTGGTTATTTCTGTAGTTCAATTGCTGCAACTTGCTGAAAATTGTCCACAGTGTCCCTATCATCTAGTTTGAACAGTCATGTTTAAACATTGTTTTCAGACTGCATCAAACATGATTTAGACCTTGTTTATGGAAAAGTGGTTATTTCTGTAGTTCAATTGCTGCAACTTGCTGAAAATTGTCCACAGTGTCCCTATCATCTAGTTTGAACAGTTCTGTTTAAAAATGTTTTCAGACTGCAATCAAACATGATTTAGACCTTGTTTATGGAAAAGTGGTTATTTCTGTAGTTCAATTGCTGCAACTTGCTGAAAATTGTCCACAGTGTCCCTATCATCTAGTTTGAACAGTTCTGTAAAAATGTACTTCCAGAGTGCAACAAACATGATTTAGACCTTGTTTATGGAAAGTGGTTATTTCTGTAGTTCAATTGCTGCAACTTGCTGAAAATTGTCCATAGTGTCCCTATCATCTAGTTTGAACAGTCATGTTTAAACATTGTTTTCAGACTGCATCAAACATGATTTAGACCTTGGCTATGGAAAAGTGGTTATTTCTGTAGTTCAATTGCTGCAACTTGCTGAAAATTGTCCATAGTGTCCCTATCATCTAGTTTGAACAGTTATGTTTAAAACATTGTTTTCAGACTGCATCAAACATGATTTAGACCTTGTTTATGGAAAAGTTATTATTTCTGTAGTTCAATTGCTGCAACTTGCTGACAATTGTCCACAGTGTCCCTATCATCTAGTTTGAACAGTTCTGTAAAAAATGTACTTCCAGAGTGCAACCAAACATGATTTAGACCTTGTTTATGTGAAAGTGGTTATTTCTGTAGTTCAATTGCTGCAACTTGCTGAAAATTGTCCATAGTGTCCCTATCATCTAGTTTGAACAGTCATGTTTAAAACATTGTTTTCAGACTGCATCAAACATGATTTAGACCTTGGCTATGGAAAAGTGGTTATTTCTGTAGTTCAATTGCTGCAACTTGCTGAAAATTGTCCACAGTGTCCCTATCATCTAGTTTGAACAGTCATGTTTAAACATTGTTTTCAGACTGCATCAAACATGATTTAGACCTTGTTTATGGAAAAGTGGTTATTTCTGTAGTTCAATTGCTGCAACTTGCTGAAAATTGTCCCAGTGTCCCTATCATCTAGTTTGAACAGTTCTGTAAAAAATGTACTTCCAGAGTGCAACCAAACATGATTTAGACCTTGTTTATGGAAAGTGGTTATTTCTGTAGTTCAATTGCTGCAACTTGCTGAAAATTGTCCACAGTGTCCCTATCATCTAGTTTGAACAGTCATGTTTAAAAATTGTTTTCAGACTGCATCAAACATGATTTAGACCTTGTTTATGGAAAAGTGGTTATTTCTGTAGTTCAATTGCTGCAACTTGCTGAAAATTGTCCATAGTGTCCCTATCATCTAGTTTGAACAGTTATGTTTAAAACATTGTTTTCAGACTGCATCAAACATTTAGACCTTGTTTATGGAAAAGTGGTTATTTCTGTAGTTCAATTGCTGCAACTTGCTGAAAATTGTCCACAGTGTCCCTATCATCTAGTTTGAACAGTCATGTTTAAAACATTGTTTTCAGACTGCATCAAACATGATTTAGACCTTGTTTATGGAAAAGTGGTTATTTCTGTAGTTCAATTGCTGCAACTTGCTGAAAATTGTCCACAGTGTCCCTATCATCTAGTTTGAACAGTCATGTTAAAACATTGTTTTCAGACTGCATCAAACATGATTTAGACCTTGTTTATGGAAAAGTGTTATTTCTGTAGTTCAATTGCTGCAACTTGCTGACAATTGTCCACAGTGTCCCTATCATCTAGTTTGAACAGTTCTGTAAAAAATGTACTTCCAGAGTGCAATCAAACATGATTTAGACCTTGTTTATGGAAAAGTGGTTATTTCTGTAGTTCAATTGCTGCAACTTGCTGAAAATTGTCCATAGTGTCCCTATCATCTAGTTTGAACAGTTATGTTTAAAACATTGTTTTCAGACTGCATCAAACATGATTTAGACCTTGTTTATGGAAAAGTGTTATTTCTGTAGTTCAATTGCTGCAACTTGCTGAAAATTGTCCACAGTGTCCCTATCATCTAGTTTGAACAGTTATGTTTAAAACATTGTTTTCAGACTGCATCAAACATGATTTAGACCTTGTTTATGGAAAAGTGGTTATTTCTGTAGTTCAATTGCTGCAACTTGCTGACAATTGTCCACAGTGTCCCTATCATCTAGTTTGAACAGTTATGTTAAAACATTGTTTCAGACTGCATCAAACATGATTTAGACCTTGTTTATGGAAAAGTGGTTATTTCTGTAGTTCAATTGCTGCAACTTGCTGAAAATTGTCCACAGTGTCCCTATCATCTAGTTTGAACAGTCATGTTTAAAACATTGTTTTCAGACTGCATCAAACATGATTTAGACCTTGTTTATGGAAAGTGGTTATTTCTGTAGTTCAATTGCTGCAACTTGCTGAAAATTGTCCACAGTGTCCCTATCATCTAGTTTGAACAGTTATGTTTAAAACATTGTTTTCAGACTGCAATCAAACATTTTAGACCTTGTTTATGGAAAAGTGGTTATTTCTGTAGTTCAATTAGTGCAACTTGCTGAAAATTGTCCACAAGTTTACCTATCATCTAGTTTGAACAGTCATGTTTAAAACATTGTTTTCAGACTGCATCAAACATGATTTAAGACCTTGTTTATGGAAAAGTGGTTATTTCTGTAGTTCAATTGCTGCAACTTGCTGACAATTGTCCACAGTGCCCCTATCATCTAGTTTGAACAGTCATGTTTAAACATTGTTTTCAGACTGCATCAAACATGATTTAAGACCTTGTTTATGGAAAAGGTGTTATTTCTGTAGTTCAATTGCTGCAACTTGCTGAAAATTGTCCAGTGTCCCTATCATCTAGTTTGAACAGTTCCGTAAAAAATTTACTTCCAGAGTGCAACAAACATGATTTAGACCTTGTTTATGGAAAAGTGGTTATTTCTGTAGTTCAATTGCTGCAACTTGCTGAAAATTGTCCACAGTGTCCCTATCATCTAGTTTGAACAGTTATGTTTAAAACATTGTTTTCAGACTGCATCAAACATGATTTAGACCTTGTTTATGGAAAAGTGGTTATTTCTGTAGTTCAATTGCTGCAACTTGCTGAAAATTGTCCACAGTGTCCCTATCATCTAGTTTGAACAGTCATGTTTAAACATTGTTTTCAGACTGCATCAAACATGATTTAGACCTTGTTTATGGAAAAGGTGTTATTTCTGTAGTTCAATTGCTGCAACTTGCTGAAAATTGTCCACAGTGTCCCTATCATCTAGTTTGAACAGTTCTGTTTAAAAAATGTTTTCAGAGTGCAATCAAACATGATTTAGACCTTGTTTATGGAAAAGTGGTTATTTCTGTAGTTCAATTGCTGCAACTTGCTGAAAATTGTCCATAGTGTCCCTATCATCTAGTTTGAACAGTTCTAAAAATTACTTCCAGAGTGCAACAAACATGATTTAGACCTTGTTTATGGAAAAGTGGTTATTTCTGTAGTTCAATTGCTGCAACTTGCTGAAAATTGTCCATAGTGTCCCTATCATCTAGTTTGAACAGTCATGTTTAAACATTGTTTTCAGACTGCATCAAACATGATTTAGACCTTGTTTATGGAAAAGTGGTTATTTCTGTAGTTCAATTGCTGCAACTTGCTGAAAATTGTCCATAGTGTCCCTATCATCTAGTTTGAACAGTCATGTTTAAAACATTGTTTTCAGACTGCATCAAACATGATTTAGACCTTGTTTATGGAAAAGTGTTATTTCTGTAGTTCAATTGCTGCAACTTGCTGACAATTGTCCACAGTGTCCCTATCATCTAGTTTGAACAGTTCTGTAAAAAATGTACTTCCAGAGTGCAACCAAACATGATTTAGACCTTGTTTATGTGAAAGTGGTTATTTCTGTAGTTCAATTGCTGCAACTTGCTGAAAATTGTCCATAGTGTCCCTATCATCTAGTTTGAACAGTCATGTTTAAACATTGTTTTCAGACTGCATCAAACATGATTTAGACCTTGTTTATGGAAAAGTGGTTATTTCTGTAGTTCAATTGCTGCAACTTGCTGAAAATTGTCCACAGTGTCCCTATCATCTAGTTTGAACAGTCATGTTTAAACATTGTTTTCAGACTGCATCAAACATGATTTAGACCTTGTTTATGGAAAAGTGGTTATTTCTGTAGTTCAATTGCTGCAACTTGCTGAAAATTGTCCACAGTGTCCCTATCATCTAGTTTGAACAGTTCTGTAAAAAATGTACTTCAGAGTGCAACCAAACATGATTTAGACCTTGTTTATGGAAAGTGGTTATTTCTGTAGTTCAATTGCTGCAACTTGCTGAAAATTGTCCATAGTGTCCCTATCATCTAGTTTGAACAGTTATGTTTAAAACATTGTTTTCAGACTGCATCAAACATGATTTAGACCTTGTTTATGGAAAAGTGGTTATTTCTGTAGTTCAATTGCTGCAACTTGCTGAAAATTGTCCACAGTGTCCCTATCATCTAGTTTGAACAGTTCTGTAAAAATGTTTTCAGACTGCAATCAAACATGATTTAGACCTTGTTTATGGAAAGTGGTTATTTCTGTAGTTCAATTGCTGCAACTTGCTGAAAATTGTCCACAGTGTCCCTATCATCTAGTTTGAACAGTTCTGTAAAAATTTTTTCAGACTGCAATCAAACATGATTTAGACCTTGTTTATGGAAAGTGGTTATTTCTGTAGTTCAATTGCTGCAACTTGCTGAAAATTGTCCACAGTGTCCCTATCATCTAGTTTGAACAGTCATGTTTAAACATTGTTTTCAGACTGCATCAAACATGATTTAGACCTTGTTTATGGAAAAGTGGTTATTTCTGTAGTTCAATTGCTGCAACTTGCTGAAAATTGTCCATAGTGTCCCTATCATCTAGTTTGAACAGTTGTTTAAAACATTGTTTTCAGACTGCATCAAACATGATTTAGACCTTGTTTATGGAAAAGTGGTTATTTCTGTAGTTCAATTGCTGCAACTTGCTGAAAATTGTCCACAGTGTCCCTATCATCTAGTTTGAACAGTCATGTTTAAAACATTGTTTCAGACTGCATCAAACATGATTTAGACCTTGTTTATGGAAAAGTGGTTATTTCTGTAGTTCAATTGCTGCAACTTGCTGAAAATTGTCCACAGTGTCCCTATCATCTAGTTTGAACAGTATGTTTAAACATTGTTTTCAGACTGCATCAAACATGATTTAGACCTTGTTTATGGAAAAGTGGTTATTTCTGTAGTTCAATTGCTGCAACTTGCTGAAAATTGTCCACAGTGTCCCTATCATCTAGTTTGAACAGTCATGTTTAAAACATTGTTTTCAGACTGCATCAAACATGATTTAGACCTTGTTTATGGAAAAGTGGTTATTTCTGTAGTTCAATTGCTGCAACTTGCTGAAAATTGTCCACAGTGTCCCTATCATCTAGTTTGAACAGTTATGTTTAAAACATTGTTTTCAGACTGCATCAAACATTTAGACCTTGTTTATGGAAAAGTGGTTATTTCTGTAGTTCAATTGCTGCAACTTGCTGAAAATTGTCCACAGTGTCCCTATCATCTAGTTTGAACAGTCATGTTTAAAACATTGTTTTCAGACTGCATCAAACATGATTTAGACCTTGTTTATGGAAAAGTGGTTATTTCTGTAGTTCAATTGCTGCAACTTGCTGAAAATTGTCCACAGTGTCCCTATCATCTAGTTTGAACAGTCATGTTTAAACATTGTTTTCAGACTGCATCAAACATGATTTAGACCTTGTTTATGGAAAAGTGTTATTTCTGTAGTTCAATTGCTGCAACTTGCTGAAAATTGTCCAGTGTCCCTATCATCTAGTTTGAACAGTTCTGTAAAAATTACTTCCAGAGTGCAACCAAACATGATTTAGACCTTGTTTATGGAAAAGTGGTTATTTCTGTAGTTCAATTGCTGCAACTTGCTGAAAATTGTCCACAGTGTCCCTATCATCTAGTTTGAACAGTCATGTTTAAAACATTGTTTTCAGACTGCATCAAACATGATTTAGACCTTGTTTATGGAAAAGTGGTTATTTCTGTAGTTCAATTGCTGCAACTTGCTGAAAATTGTCCACAGTGTCCCTATCATCTAGTTTGAACAGTCATGTTTAAACATTGTTTTCAGACTGCATCAAACATGATTTAGACCTTGTTTATGGAAAAGTGTTATTTCTGTAGTTCAATTGCTGCAACTTGCTGAAAATTGTCCACAGTGTCCCTATCATCTAGTTTGAACAGTTCTGTTTAAAAAATGTACTTCCAGAGTGCAACCAAACATGATTTAGACCTTGTTTATGGAAAAGTGGTTATTTCTGTAGTTCAATTGCTGCAACTTGCTGAAAATTGTCCACAGTGTCCCTATCATCTAGTTTGAACAGTTGTTTAAAAATGTTTTCAGACTGCATCAAACATGATTTAGACCTTGTTTATGGAAAAGTGGTTATTTCTGTAGTTCAATTGCTGCAACTTGCTGAAAATTGTCCATAGTGTCCCTATCATCTAGTTTGAACAGTCATGTTTAAACATTGTTTTCAGACTGCATCAAACATGATTTAGACCTTGTTTATGGAAAAGTGGTTATTTCTGTAGTTCAATTGCTGCAACTTGCTGAAAATTGTCCACAGTGTCCCTATCATCTAGTTTGAACAGTTATGTTTAAAACATTGTTTTCAGACTGCATCAAACATGATTTAGACCTTGTTTATGGAAAAGTGGTTATTTCTGTAGTTCAATTGCTGCAACTTGCTGACAATTGTCCACAGTGTCCCTATCATCTAGTTTGAACAGTTCTGTAAAAAATGTACTTCCAGAGTGCAACCAAACATGATTTAGACCTTGTTTATGTGAAAGTGGTTATTTCTGTAGTTCAATTGCTGCAACTTGCTGAAAATTGTCCATAGTGTCCCTATCATCTAGTTTGAACAGTCATGTTTAAACATTGTTTTCAGACTGCATCAAACATGATTTAGACCTTGGTTATGGAAAAGTGGTTATTTCTGTAGTTCAATTGCTGCAACTTGCTGAAAATTGTCCACAGTGTCCCTATCATCTAGTTTGAACAGTCATGTTTAAACATTGTTTCAGACTGCATCAAACATGATTTAGACCTTGTTTATGGAAAAGTGGTTATTTCTGTAGTTCAATTGCTGCAACTTGCTGACAATTGTCCACAGTGTCCCTATCATCTAGTTTGAACAGTTCTGTAAAAAATGTACTTCCAGAGTGCAACCAAACATGATTTAGACCTTGTTTATGGGAAAGTGGTTATTTCTGTAGTTCAATTGCTGCAACTTGCTGAAAATTGTCCATAGTGTCCCTATCATCTAGTTTGAACAGTCATGTTTAAACATTGTTTTCAGACTGCATCAAACATGATTTAGACCTTGTTTATGGAAAAGTGGTTATTTCTGTAGTTCAATTGCTGCAACTTGCTGAAAATTGTCCATAGTGTCCCTATCATCTAGTTTGAACAGTTATGTTTAAAACATTGTTTTCAGACTGCAATCAAACATGATTTAGACCTTGTTTATGGAAAAGTGGTTATTTCTGTAGTTCAATTGCTGCAACTTGCTGAAAATTGTCCACAGTGTCCCTATCATCTAGTTTGAACAGTCATGTTTAAACATTGTTTTCAGACTGCATCAAACATGATTTAGACCTTGTTTATGGAAAAGTGGTTATTTCTGTAGTTCAATTGCTGCAACTTGCTGAAAATTGTCCACAGTGTCCCTATCATCTAGTTTGAACAGTTCTGTAAAAAATTGTTTTCAGACTGCAATCAAACATGATTTAGACCTTGTTTATGGAAAGTGGTTATTTCTGTAGTTCAATTGCTGCAACTTGCTGAAAATTGTCCACAGTGTCCCTATCATCTAGTTTGAACAGTTCATGTTTAAAAAATGTTTTCAGACTGCATCAAACATGATTTAGACCTTGTTTATGGAAAAGTGGTTATTTCTGTAGTTCAATTGCTGCAACTTGCTGAAAATTGTCCACAGTGTCCCTATCATCTAGTTTGAACAGTTCTGTAAAAAATGTTTTCAGAGTGCAACCAAACATGATTTAGACCTTGTTTATGGAAAGTGGTTATTTCTGTAGTTCAATTGCTGCAACTTGCTGAAAATTGTCCATAGTGTCCCTATCATCTAGTTTGAACAGTCATGTTTAAACATTGTTTTCAGACTGCATCAAACATGATTTAGACCTTGGCTATGGAAAAGTGGTTATTTCTGTAGTTCAATTGCTGCAACTTGCTGAAAATTGTCCATAGTGTCCCTATCATCTAGTTTGAACAGTTATGTTTAAAACATTGTTTTCAGACTGCATCAAACATGATTTAGACCTTGTTTATGGAAAAGGTGTTATTTCTGTAGTTCAATTGCTGCAACTTGCTGAAAATTGTCCACAGTGTCCCTATCATCTAGTTTGAACAGTTCTGTAAAAATGTACTTCCAGAGTGCAACCAAACATGATTTAGACCTTGTTTATGGAAAGTGGTTATTTCTGTAGTTCAATTGCTGCAACTTGCTGAAAATTGTCCACAGTGTCCCTATCATCTAGTTTGAACAGTTATGTTTAAAAATTGTTTTCAGACTGCATCAAACATGATTTAGACCTTGTTTATGGAAAAGTGGTTATTTCTGTAGTTCAATTGCTGCAACTTGCTGAAAATTGTCCACAGTGTCCCTATCATCTAGTTTGAACAGTCATGTAAACATTGTTTCAGACTGCATCAAACATGATTTAGACCTTGTTTATGGAAAGTGGTTATTTCTGTAGTTCAATTGCTGCAACTTGCTGAAAATTGTCCATAGTGTCCCTATCATCTAGTTTGAACAGTCATGTTTAAACATTGTTTTCAGACTGCATCAAACATTTTAGACCTTGTTTATGGAAAAGTGGTTATTTCTGTAGTTCAATTGCTGCAACTTGCTGAAAATTGTCCACAGTGTCCCTATCATCTAGTTTGAACAGTCATGTTTAAACATTGTTTTCAGACTGCATCAAACATGATTTAGACCTTGTTTATGGAAAAGTGGTTATTTCTGTAGTTCAATTGCTGCAACTTGCTGAAAATTGTCCACAGTGTCCCTATCATCTAGTTTGAACAGTCATGTTTAAACATTGTTTTCAGACTGCATCAAACATGATTTAGACCTTGTTTATGGAAAAGTGGTTATTTCTGTAGTTCAATTGCTGCAACTTGCTGAAAATTGTCCACAGTGTCCCTATCATCTAGTTTGAACAGTTCTGTAAAAATGTACTTCCAGACTGCATCAAACATGATTTAGACCTTGTTTATGGAAAGTGGTTATTTCTGTAGTTCAATTGCTGCAACTTGCTGAAAATTGTCCACAGTGTCCCTATCATCTAGTTTGAACAGTCATGTTTAAACATTGTTTTCAGACTGCATCAAACATGATTTAGACCTTGTTTATGGAAAAGTGGTTATTTCTGTAGTTCAATTGCTGCAACTTGCTGAAAATTGTCCACAGTGTCCCTATCATCTAGTTTGAACAGTTATGTTTAAAACATTGTTTTCAGACTGCATCAAACATGATTTAGACCTTGTTTATGGAAAAGTGTTATTTCTGTAGTTCAATTGCTGCAACTTGCTGAAAATTGTCCACAGTGTCCCTATCATCTAGTTTGAACAGTTCTGTAAAAATTACTTCCAGAGTGCAACAAACATGATTTAGACCTTGTTTATGGAAAGTGGTTATTTCTGTAGTTCAATTGCTGCAACTTGCTGAAAATTGTCCATAGTGTCCCTATCATCTAGTTTGAACAGTCATGTTTAAAACATTGTTTTCAGACTGCATCAAACATGATTTAGACCTTGTTTATGGAAAAGTGGTTATTTCTGTAGTTCAATTGCTGCAACTTGCTGAAAATTGTCCACAGTGTCCCTATCATCTAGTTTGAACAGTCATGTTTAAACATTGTTTTCAGACTGCATCAAACATGATTTAGACCTTGTTTATGGAAAAGTGGTTATTTCTGTAGTTCAATTGCTGCAACTTGCTGAAAATTGTCCACAGTGTCCCTATCATCTAGTTTGAACAGTTATGTTTAAAACATTGTTTTCAGACTGCATCAAACATGATTTAGACCTTGTTTATGGAAAAGTGTTATTTCTGTAGTTCAATTGCTGCAACTTGCTGACAATTGTCCACAGTGTCCCTATCATCTAGTTTGAACAGTTCTGTAAAAAATGTACTTCCAGAGTGCAACCAAACATGATTTAGACCTTGTTTATGTGAAAGTGGTTATTTCTGTAGTTCAATTGCTGCAACTTGCTGAAAATTGTCCATAGTGTCCCTATCATCTAGTTTGAACAGTCATGTTTAAACATTGTTTTCAGACTGCATCAAACATGATTTAGACCTTGGCTATGGAAAAGTGGTTATTTCTGTAGTTCAATTGCTGCAACTTGCTGAAAATTGTCCATAGTGTCCCTATCATCTAGTTTGAACAGTTATGTTTAAAACATTGTTTTCAGACTGCATCAAACATGATTTAGACCTTGTTTATGGAAAAGTGTTATTTCTGTAGTTCAATTGCTGCAACTTGCTGACAATTGTCCACAGTGTCCCTATCATCTAGTTTGAACAGTTCTGTAAAAAATGTACTTCCAGAGTGCAACCAAACATGATTTAGACCTTGTTTATGTGAAAGTGGTTATTTCTGTAGTTCAATTGCTGCAACTTGCTGAAAATTGTCCATAGTGTCCCTATCATCTAGTTTGAACAGTCATGTTTAAACATTGCTTTCAGACTGCATCAAACATGATTTAGACCTTGCTATGGAAAAGTGGTTATTTCTGTAGTTCAATTGCTGCAACTTGCTGAAAATTGTCCACAGTGTCCCTATCATCTAGTTTGAACAGTCATGTTTAAACATTGTTTTCAGACTGCATCAAACATGATTTAGACCTTGTTTATGGAAAAGTGGTTATTTCTGTAGTTCAATTGCTGCAACTTGCTGAAAATTGTCCCAGTGTCCCTATCATCTAGTTTGAACAGTTCTGTAAAAAATTTACTTCCAGAGTGCAACCAAACATGATTTAGACCTTGTTTATGGAAAGTGGTTATTTCTGTAGTTCAATTGCTGCAACTTGCTGAAAATTGTCCATAGTGTCCCTATCATCTAGTTTGAACAGTCATGTTTAAACATTGTTTTCAGACTGCATCAAACATGATTTAGACCTTGCTATGGAAAAGTGGTTATTTCTGTAGTTCAATTGCTGCAACTTGCTGAAAATTGTCCATAGTGTCCCTATCATCTAGTTTGAACAGTTATGTTTAAAACATTGTTTTCAGACTGCAATCAAACATTTTAGACCTTGTTTATGGAAAAGGTGTTATTTCTGTAGTTCAATTGCTGCAACTTGCTGAAAATTGTCCACAGTGTACCTATCATCTAGTTTGAACAGTCATGTTTAAACATTGTTTTCAGACTGCATCAAACATGATTTAGACCTTGTTTATGGAAAAGTGGTTATTTATGTAGTTCAATTGCTGCAACTTGCTGACAATTGTCCACAGTGTCCCTATCATCTAGTTTGAACAGTTCCGTAAAAAATTTACTTCCAGAGTCCAACCAAACATGATTTAGACCTTGTTTATGTGAAAGTGGTTATTTCTGTAGTTCAATTGCTGCAACTTGCTGAAAATTGTCCATAGTGTCCCTATTATCTAGTTTGAACAGTCATGTTTAAACATTGTTTTCAGACTGCATCAAACATGATTTAGACCTTGCTATGGAAAAGTGGTTATTTCTGTAGTTCAATTGCTGCAACTTGCTGAAAATTGTCCATAGTGTCCCTATCATCTAGTTTGAACAGTTATGTTTAAAACATTGTTTTCAGACTGCAATCAAACATTTTAGACCTTGTTTATGGAAAAGGTGTTATTTCTGTAGTTCAATTGCTGCAACTTGCTGAAAATTGTCCAGTGTCCCTATCATCTAGTTTGAACAGTTCCGTAAAAAATGTACTTCCAGAGTCCAACCAAACATGATTTAGACCTTGTTTATGTGAAAGTGGTTATTTCTGTAGACCTTGTTTATGGAAAAGTGGTTATTTCTGTAGTTCAATTGCTGCAACTTGCTGAAAATTGTCCATACTGTCCCTATCATCTAGTTTGAACAGTTATGTTTAAAACATTGTTTTCAGACTGCAATCAAACATTTTAGACCTTGTTTATGGAAAAAGTGTTATTTCTGTAGTTCAATTGCTGCAACTTGCTGAAAATTGTCCAGTGTCCCTATCATCTAGTTTGAACAGTTCCGTAAAAATGTACTTCCAGAGTGCAACAAACATGATTTAGACCTTGTTTATGGAAAGTGGTTATTTCTGTAGTTCAATTGCTGCAACTTGCTGAAAATTGTCCATAGTGTCCCTATCATCTAGTTTGAACAGTCATGTTTAAAACATTGTTTTCAGACTGCATCAAACATTTTAGACCTTGGCTATGGAAAAGTGGTTATTTCTGTAGTTCAATTGCTGCAACTTGCTGAAAATTGTCCACAAGTGTACCTATCATCTAGTTTGAACAGTCATGTTTAAACATTGTTTTCAGACTGCATCAAACATGATTTAGACCTTGTTTATGGAAAAGTGGTTATTTCTGTAGTTCAATTGCTGCAACTTGCTGAAAATTGTCCACAGTGTCCCTATCATCTAGTTTGAACAGTTATGTTTAAAACATTGTTTTCAGACTGCATCAAACATGATTTAGACCTTGTTTATGGAAAAGTGTTATTTCTGTAGTTCAATTGCTGCAACTTGCTGACAATTGTCCACAGTGTCCCTATCATCTAGTTTGAACAGTTCTGTAAAAAATGTACTTCCAGAGTGCAACCAAACATGATTTAGACCTTGTTTATGTGAAAGTGGTTATTTCTGTAGTTCAATTGCTGCAACTTGCTGAAAATTGTCCATAGTGTCCCTATCATCTAGTTTGAACAGTCATGTTTAAACATTGTTTTCAGACTGCATCAAACATTTTAGACCTTGGCTATGGAAAAGTGGTTATTTCTGTAGTTCAATTGCTGCAACTTGCTGAAAATTGTCCACAGTGTCCCTATCATCTAGTTTGAACAGTCATGTTTAAACATTGTTTTCAGACTGCATCAAACATGATTTAGACCTTGTTTATGGAAAAGTGGTTATTTCTGTAGTTCAATTGCTGCAACTTGCTGAAAATTGTCCACAGTGTCCCTATCATCTAGTTTGAACAGTTATGTTTAAAACATTGTTTTCAGACTGCATCAAACATGATTTAGACCTTGTTTATGGAAAAGGTGTTATTTCTGTAGTTCAATTGCTGCAACTTGCTGACAATTGTCCACAGTGTCCCTATCATCTAGTTTGAACAGTTCTGTAAAAAATGTACTTCCAGAGTGCAACCAAACATGATTTAGACCTTGTTTATGGAAAGTGGTTATTTCTGTAGTTCAATTGCTGCAACTTGCTGAAAATTGTCCATAGTGTCCCTATCATCTAGTTTGAACAGTCATGTTTAAACATTGTTTTCAGACTGCATCAAACATGATTTAGACCTTGGCTATGGAAAAGTGGTTATTTCTGTAGTTCAATTGCTGCAACTTGCTGAAAATTGTCCACAGTGTCCCTATCATCTAGTTTGAACAGTCATGTTTAAACATTGTTTTCAGACTGCATCAAACATGATTTAGACCTTGTTTATGGAAAAGTGGTTATTTCTGTAGTTCAATTGCTGCAACTTGCTGAAAATTGTCCATAGTGTCCCTATCATCTAGTTTGAACAGTTATGTTTAAAACATTGTTTTCAGACTGCATCAAACATGATTTAGACCTTGTTTATGGAAAAGTGTTATTTCTGTAGTTCAATTGCTGCAACTTGCTGACAATTGTCCACAGTGTCCCTATCATCTAGTTTGAACAGTTCTGTAAAAAATGTACTTCCAGAGTGCAACCAAACATGATTTAGACCTTGTTTATGTGAAAGTGGTTATTTCTGTAGTTCAATTGCTGCAACTTGCTGAAAATTGTCCATAGTGTCCCTATCATCTAGTTTGAACAGTCATGTTTAAACATTGTTTTCAGACTGCATCAAACATGATTTAGACCTTGGCTATGGAAAAGTGGTTATTTCTGTAGTTCAATTGCTGCAACTTGCTGAAAATTGTCCACAGTGTCCCTATCATCTAGTTTGAACAGTCATGTTTAAACATTGTTTTCAGACTGCATCAAACATGATTTAGACCTTGTTTATGGAAAAGTGGTTATTTCTGTAGTTCAATTGCTGCAACTTGCTGACAATTGTCCACAGTGTCCCTATCATCTAGTTTGAACAGTTCTGTAAAAATGTACTTCCAGAGTGCAACCAAACATGATTTAGACCTTGTTTATGTGAAAGTGGTTATTTCTGTAGTTCAATTGCTGCAACTTGCTGAAAATTGTCCATAGTGTCCCTATCATCTAGTTTGAACAGTCATGTTTAAACATTGTTTTCAGACTGCATCAAACATGATTTAGACCTTGGCTATGGAAAAGTGGTTATTTCTGTAGTTCAATTGCTGCAACTTGCTGAAAATTGTCCATAGTGTCCCTATCATCTAGTTTGAACAGTTATGTTTAAACATTGTTTTCAGACTGCATCAAACATTTTAGACCTTGTTTATGGAAAAGTGGTTATTTTGTAGTTCAATTGCTGCAACTTGCTGAAAATTGTCCACAGTGTCCCTATCATCTAGTTTGAACAGTCATGTTTAAACATTGTTTTCAGACTGCATCAAACATGATTTAGACCTTGTTTATGGAAAAGTGGTTATTTCTGTAGTTCAATTGCTGCAACTTGCTGAAAATTGTCCATAGTGTCCCTATCATCTAGTTTGAACAGTTATGTTTAAAACATTGTTTTCAGACTGCAATCAAACATTTTAGACCTTGTTTATGGAAAAGGTGTTATTTCTGTAGTTCAATTGCTGCAACTTGCTGAAAATTGTCCACAGTGTCCCTATCAATCTAGTTTGAACAGTTCTGTAAAAAATATACTTCCAGAGTGCAACCAAACATGATTTAGACCTTGTTTATGTGAAAGTGGTTATTTCTGTAGTTCAATTGCTGCAACTTGCTGAAAATTGTCCACAAGTGTACCTATCATCTAGTTTGAACAGTCATGTTTAAACATTGTTTTCAGACTGCATCAAACATGATTTAGACCTTGGCTATGGAAAAGTGGTTATTTCTGTAGTTCAATTGCTGCAACTTGCTGAAAATTGTCCATAGTGTCCCTATCATCTAGTTTGAACAGTTATGTTTAAAACATTGTTTTCAGACTGCAATCAAACATTTTAGACCTTGTTTATGGAAAAGTGTTATTTCTGTAGTTCAATTGCTGCAACTTGCTGAAAATTGTCCAGTGTCCCTATCATCTAGTTTGAACAGTTCTGTAAAAAATGTACTTCCAGAGTGCAACCAAACATGATTTAGACTTGTTATGTGAAAGTGTTATTTTGTAGACCTTGTTTATGGAAAAGTGGTTATTTCTGTAGTTCAATTGCTGCAACTTGCTGAAAATTGTCCATAGTGTCCCTATCATCTAGTTTGAACAGTTATGTTTAAAACATTGTTTTCAGACTGCATCAAACATTTAGACCTTGTTTATGGAAAAGTGTTATTTCTGTAGTTCAATTGCTGCAACTTGCTGAAAATTGTCCAGTGTCCCTATCATCTAGTTTGAACAGTTCCGTAAAAATGTACTTCCAGAGTGCAACAAACATGATTTAGACCTTGTTTATGGAAAGTGGTTATTTCTGTAGTTCAATTGCTGCAACTTGCTGAAAATTGTCCATAGTGTCCCTATTATCTAGTTTGAACAGTCATGTTTAATACATTGTTTTCAGACTGCATCAAACATTTTAGACCTTGGCTATGGAAAAGTGGTTATTTCTGTAGTTCAATTGCTGCAACTTGCTGAAAATTGTCCACAGTGTCCCTATCATCTAGTTTGAACAGTCATGTTTAAACATTGTTTTCAGACTGCATCAAACATGATTTAGACCTTGTTTATGGAAAAGTGGTTATTTCTGTAGTTCAATTGCTGCAACTTGCTGAAAATTGTCCATAGTGTCCCTATCATCTAGTTTGAACAGTTATGTTTAAAACATTGTTTTCAGACTGCATCAAACATGATTTAGACCTTGTTTATGGAAAAGTGTTATTTCTGTAGTTCAATTGCTGCAACTTGCTGACAATTGTCCACAGTGTCCCTATCAATCTAGTTTGAACAGTTCTGTAAAAAATGTACTTCCAGAGTGCAACCAAACATGATTTAGACCTTGTTTATGTGAAAGTGGTTATTTCTGTAGTTCAATTGCTGCAACTTGCTGAAAATTGTCCATAGTGTCCCTATCATCTAGTTTGAACAGTCATGTTTAAAACATTGTTTTCAGACTGCATCAAACATGATTTAGACCTTGTTTATGGAAAAGTGGTTATTTCTGTAGTTCAATTGCTGCAACTTGCTGAAAATTGTCCACAAGTGTCCCTATCATCTAGTTTGAACAGTCATGTTTAAACATTGTTTTCAGACTGCATCAAACATGATTTAGACCTTGTTTATGGAAAAGTGGTTATTTCTGTAGTTCAATTGCTGCAACTTGCTGAAAATTGTCCATAGTGTCCCTATCATCTAGTTTGAACAGTTATGTTTAAAACATTGTTTTCAGACTGCAATCAAACATTTAGACCTTGTTTATGGAAAAGTGTTATTTCTGTAGTTCAATTGCTGCAACTTGCTGAAAATTGTCCAGTGTCCCTATCATCTAGTTTGAACAGTTCTGTAAAAAATGTACTTCCAGAGTGCAACCAAACATGATTTAGACCTTGTTTATGGAAAGTGGTTATTTCTGTAGTTCAATTGCTGCAACTTGCTGAAAATTGTCCATAGTGTCCCTATCATCTAGTTTGAACAGTTATGTTTAAAACATTGTTTTCAGACTGCATCAAACATTTTAGACCTTGTTTATGGAAAAGTGTTATTTCTGTAGTTCAATTGCTGCAACTTGCTGAAAATTGTCCACAGTGTCCCTATCATCTAGTTTGAACAGTTCCGTAAAAAATGTACTTCCAGAGTGCAACCAAACATGATTTAGACCTTGTTTATGGAAAGTGGTTATTTCTGTAGTTCAATTGCTGCAACTTGCTGAAAATTGTCCATAGTGTCCCTATCATCTAGTTTGAACAGTCATGTTTAAACATTGTTTTCAGACTGCATCAAACATGATTTAGACCTTGGCTATGGAAAAGTGGTTATTTCTGTAGTTCAATTGCTGCAACTTGCTGAGAATTGTCCACAAGTGTACCTATCATCTAGTTTGAACAGTCATGTTTAAACATTGTTTTCAGACTGCATCAAACATGATTTAGACCTTGTTTATGGAAAAGTGGTTATTTATGTAGTTCAATTGCTGCAACTTGCTGAAAATTGTCCATAGTGTCCCTATCATCTAGTTTGAACAGTTATGTTTAAAACATTGTTTTCAGACTGCATCAAACATGATTTAGACCTTGTTTATGGAAAAGGTGTTATTTCTGTAGTTCAATTGCTGCAACTTGCTGAAATTGTCCACAGTGTCCCTATCATCTAGTTTGAACAGTTCTGTAAAAAATGTACTTCCAGAGTGCACCAAACATGATTTAGACCTTGTTTATGTGAAAGTGGTTATTTCTGTAGTTCAATTGCTGCAACTTGCTGAAAATTGTCCATAGTGTCCCTATCATCTAGTTTGAACAGTCATGTTTAAAACATTGTTTTCAGACTGCATCAAACATGATTTAGACCTTGTTATGGAAAAGTGGTTATTTCTGTAGTTCAATTGCTGCAACTTGCTGAAAATTGTCCACAGTGTCCCTATCATCTAGTTTGAACAGTCATGTTTAAACATTGTTTTCAGACTGCATCAAACATGATTTAGACCTTGTTTATGGAAAAGTGGTTATTTCTGTAGTTCAATTGCTGCAACTTGCTGAAAATTGTCCATAGTGTCCCTATCATCTAGTTTGAACAGTTATGTTTAAAACATTGTTTTCAGACTGCATCAAACATGATTTAGACCTTGTTTATGGAAAAGTGTTATTTCTGTAGTTCAATTGCTGCAACTTGCTGACAATTGTCCACAGTGTCCCTATCATCTAGTTTGAACAGTTCTGTAAAAAATGTACTTCCAGAGTGCAACCAAACATGATTTAGACCTTGTTTATGTGAAAGTGGTTATTTCTGTAGTTCAATTGCTGCAACTTGCTGAAAATTGTCCATAGTGTCCCTATCATCTAGTTTGAACAGTCATGTTTAAAACATTGTTTTCAGACTGCATCAAACATGATTTAGACCTTGGCTATGGAAAAGTGGTTATTTCTGTAGTTCAATTGCTGCAACTTGCTGAAAATTGTCCATAGTGTCCCTATCATCTAGTTTGAACAGTTATGTTTAAACATTGTTTTCAGACTGCATCAAACATTTTAGACCTTGTTTATGGAAAAGTGGTTATTTCTGTAGTTCAATTGCTGCAACTTGCTGAAAATTGTCCACAGTGTCCCTATCATCTAGTTTGAACAGTCATGTTTAAACATTGTTTTCAGACTGCATCAAACATGATTTAGACCTTGTTTATGGAAAAGTGGTTATTTCTGTAGTTCAATTGCTGCAACTTGCTGAAAATTGTCCATAGTGTCCCTATCATCTAGTTTGAACAGTTATGTTTAAAACATTGTTTTCAGACTGCATCAAACATGATTTAGACCTTGTTTATGGAAAAGTGTTATTTCTGTAGTTCAATTGCTGCAACTTGCTGACAATTGTCCACAGTGTCCCTATCATCTAGTTTGAACAGTTCTGTAAAAAATGTACTTCCAGAGTGCAACCAAACATGATTTAGACCTTGTTTATGTGAAAGTGGTTATTTCTGTAGTTCAATTGCTGCAACTTGCTGAAAATTGTCCATAGTGTCCCTATCATCTAGTTTGAACAGTCATGTTTAAACATTGTTTTCAGACTGCATCAAACATGATTTAGACCTTGGCTATGGAAAAGTGGTTATTTCTGTAGTTCAATTGCTGCAACTTGCTGAAAATTGTCCATAGTGTCCCTATCATCTAGTTTGAACAGTTATGTTTAAAACATTGTTTTCAGACTGCAATCAAACATTTTAGACCTTGTTTATGGAAAAGGTGTTATTTCTGTAGTTCAATTGCTGCAACTTGCTGAAAATTGTCCAGTGTCCCTATCATCTAGTTTGAACAGTTCCGTAAAAAATGTACTTCCAGAGTCCAACCAAACATGATTTAGACCTTGTTTATGTGAAAGTGGTTATTTCTGTAGACCTTGTTTATGGAAAAGTGGTTATTTCTGTAGTTCAATTGCTGCAACTTGCTGAAAATTGTCCATACTGTCCCTATCATCTAGTTTGAACAGTTCCGTAAAAAATGTACTTCCAGAGTCCAACCAAACATGATTTAGACCTTGTTTATGTGAAAGTGGTTATTTCTGTAGACCTTGTTTATGGAAAAAGTGTTATTTCTGTAGTTCAATTGCTGCAACTTGCTGAAAATTGTCCAGTGTCCCTATCATCTAGTTTGAACAGTTCTGTAAAAATGTACTTCCAGAGTGCAACAAACATGATTTAGACCTTGTTTATGGAAAGTGGTTATTTCTGTAGTTCAATTGCTGCAACTTGCTGAAAATTGTCCATAGTGTCCCTATCATCTAGTTTGAACAGTCATGTTTAAAACATTGTTTTCAGACTGCATCAAACATTTTAGACCTTGTTTATGGAAAAGTGGTTATTTCTGTAGTTCAATTGCTGCAACTTGCTGAAAATTGTCCACAAGTGTCCCTATCATCTAGTTTGAACAGTCATGTTTAAACATTGTTTTCAGACTGCATCAAACATGATTTAGACCTTGTTTATGGAAAAGTGGTTATTTCTGTAGTTCAATTGCTGCAACTTGCTGAAAATTGTCCATAGTGTCCCTATCATCTAGTTTGAACAGTTATGTTTAAAACATTGTTTTCAGACTGCATCAAACATGATTTAGACCTTGTTTATGGAAAAGGTGTTATTTCTGTAGTTCAATTGCTGCAACTTGCTGACAATTGTCCACAGTGTCCCTATCATCTAGTTTGAACAGTTCTGTAAAAAATGTACTTCCAGAGTGCAACCAAACATGATTTAGACCTTGTTTATGTGAAAGTGGTTATTTCTGTAGTTCAATTGCTGCAACTTGCTGAAAATTGTCCATAGTGTCCCTATCATCTAGTTTGAACAGTCATGTTTAAACATTGTTTTCAGACTGCATCAAACATGATTTAGACCTTGGCTATGGAAAAGTGGTTATTTCTGTAGTTCAATTGCTGCAACTTGCTGAAAATTGTCCACAGTGTCCCTATCATCTAGTTTGAACAGTCATGTTTAAACATTGTTTTCAGACTGCATCAAACATGATTTAGACCTTGTTTATGGAAAAGTGGTTATTTCTGTAGTTCAATTGCTGCAACTTGCTGAAAATTGTCCATAGTGTCCCTATCATCTAGTTTGAACAGTTATGTTTAAAACATTGTTTTCAGACTGCATCAAACATTTTAGACCTTGTTTATGGAAAAGTGTTATTTCTGTAGTTCAATTGCTGCAACTTGCTGAAAATTGTCCAGTGTCCCTATCATCTAGTTTGAACAGTTCTGTAAAAAATGTACTTCCAGAGTGCAACCAAACATGATTTAGACCTTGTTTATGGAAAGTGGTTATTTCTGTAGTTCAATTGCTGCAACTTGCTGAAAATTGTCCATAGTGTCCCTATCATCTAGTTTGAACAGTTATGTTTAAAACATTGTTTTCAGACTGCATCAAACATTTTAGACCTTGTTTATGGAAAAGTGTTATTTCTGTAGTTCAATTGCTGCAACTTGCTGAAAATTGTCCCAGTGTCCCTATCATCTAGTTTGAACAGTTCTGTAAAAAATGTACTTCCAGAGTGCAACCAAACATGATTTAGACCTTGTTTATGGAAAGTGGTTATTTCTGTAGTTCAATTGCTGCAACTTGCTGAAAATTGTCCATAGTGTCCCTATCATCTAGTTTGAACAGTCATGTTTAAACATTGTTTTCAGACTGCATCAAACATGATTTAGACCTTGTTTATGGAAAAGTGGTTATTTCTGTAGTTCAATTGCTGCAACTTGCTGAAAATTGTCCACAGTGTCCCTATCATCTAGTTTGAACAGTCATGTTTAAACATTGTTTTCAGACTGCATCAAACATGATTTAGACCTTGTTTATGGAAAAGTGGTTATTTCTGTAGTTCAATTGCTGCAACTTGCTGAAAATTGTCCACAGTGTCCCTATCATCTAGTTTGAACAGTTATGTTTAAAACATTGTTTTCAGACTGCATCAAACATGATTTAGACCTTGTTTATGGAAAAGTGTTATTTCTGTAGTTCAATTGCTGCAACTTGCTGAAAATTGTCCACAAGTGTCCCTATCATCTAGTTTGAACAGTCATGTTTAAACATTGTTTTCAGACTGCATCAAACATGATTTAGACCTTGTTTATGGAAAAGTGTTATTTCTGTAGTTCAATTGCTGCAACTTGCTGACAATTGTCCACAGTGTCCCTATCATCTAGTTTGAACAGTTCTGTAAAAAATGTACTTCCAGAGTGCAACCAAACATGATTTAGACCTTGTTTATGTGAAAGTGGTTATTTCTGTAGTTCAATTGCTGCAACTTGCTGAAAATTGTCCATAGTGTCCCTATCATCTAGTTTGAACAGTCATGTTTAAACATTGTTTTCAGACTGCATCAAACATGATTTAGACCTTGGCTATGGAAAAGTGGTTATTTCTGTAGTTCAATTGCTGCAACTTGCTGAAAATTGTCCATAGTGTCCCTATCATCTAGTTTGAACAGTTATGTTTAAACATTGTTTTCAGACTGCATCAAACATGATTTAAGACCTTGTTTATGGAAAAGGTGTTATTTCTGTAGTTCAATTGCTGCAACTTGCTGACAATTGTCCACAGTGTCCCTATCAATCTAGTTTGAACAGTTCTGTAAAAAATGTACTTCCAGAGTGCAACCAAACATGATTTAGACCTTGTTTATGTGAAAGTGGTTATTTCTGTAGTTCAATTGCTGCAACTTGCTGAAAATTGTCCATAGTGTCCCTATCATCTAGTTTGAACAGTCATGTTTAAAACATTGTTTTCAGACTGCATCAAACATGATTTAGACCTTGTTTATGGAAAAGTGGTTATTTCTGTAGTTCAATTGCTGCAACTTGCTGAAAATTGTCCACAAGTGTCCCTATCATCTAGTTTGAACAGTCATGTTTAAACATTGTTTTCAGACTGCATCAAACATGATTTAGACCTTGTTTATGGAAAAGTGGTTATTTCTGTAGTTCAATTGCTGCAACTTGCTGAAAATTGTCCATAGTGTCCCTATCATCTAGTTTGAACAGTTATGTTTAAAACATTGTTTTCAGACTGCATCAAACATTTTAGACCTTGTTTATGGAAAAGTGTTATTTCTGTAGTTCAATTGCTGCAACTTGCTGAAAATTGTCCAGTGTCCCTATCATCTAGTTTGAACAGTTCTGTAAAAAATGTACTTCCAGAGTGCAACCAAACATGATTTAGACCTTGTTTATGGAAAGTGGTTATTTCTGTAGTTCAATTGCTGCAACTTGCTGAAAATTGTCCATAGTGTCCCTATCATCTAGTTTGAACAGTTATGTTTAAAACATTGTTTTCAGACTGCATCAAACATGATTTAGACCTTGTTTATGGAAAAGTGTTATTTCTGTAGTTCAATTGCTGCAACTTGCTGAAAATTGTCCAAGTGTCCCTATCATCTAGTTTGAACAGTCATGTTTAAACATTGTTTTCAGACTGCATCAAACATGATTTAGACCTTGTTTATGGAAAAGTGGTTATTTCTGTAGTTCAATTGCTGCAACTTGCTGAAAATTGTCCACAGTGTCCCTATCATCTAGTTTGAACAGTTATGTTTAAAACATTGTTTTCAGACTGCATCAAACATGATTTAGACCTTGTTTATGGAAAAGTGTTATTTCTGTAGTTCAATTGCTGCAACTTGCTGAAAATTGTCCACAAGTGTCCCTATCATCTAGTTTGAACAGTCATGTTTAAACATTGTTTTCAGACTGCATCAAACATGATTTAGACCTTGTTTATGGAAAAGTGTTATTTCTGTAGTTCAATTGCTGCAACTTGCTGAAAATTGTCCACAGTGTCCCTATCATCTAGTTTGAACAGTTCTGTAAAAAATGTACTTCCAGAGTGCAACCAAACATGATTTAGACCTTGTTTATGGAAAGTGGTTATTTCTGTAGTTCAATTGCTGCAACTTGCTGAAAATTGTCCATAGTGTCCCTATCATCTAGTTTGAACAGTCATGTTTAAAACATTGTTTTCAGACTGCATCAAACATGATTTAGACCTTGTTTATGGAAAAGTGGTTATTTCTGTAGTTCAATTGCTGCAACTTGCTGAAAATTGTCCACAGTGTCCCTATCATCTAGTTTGAACAGTCATGTTTAAACATTGTTTTCAGACTGCATCAAACATGATTTAGACCTTGTTTATGGAAAAGTGGTTATTTCTGTAGTTCAATTGCTGCAACTTGCTGAAAATTGTCCACAGTGTCCCTATCATCTAGTTTGAACAGTTCTGTAAAAATGTACTTCCAGAGTGCAACCAAACATGATTTAGACCTTGTTTATGGAAAGTGGTTATTTCTGTAGTTCAATTGCTGCAACTTGCTGAAAATTTTCCACAAGTGTACCTATCATCTGTTTGAACAGTCAGTTTAAACATTGTTTTCAGAACTGCATCAAACATGATTTGAGACCTTGGCTTATGGAAAAGTGGTTATTTCTGTAGTTCAATTGCTGCAACTTGCTGAAAATTGTCCACAATTGTACCTATCATCTAGTTTGAACAGTCATGTTTAAACATTGTTTTTCAGACTGCATCAAACATGATTTAGACCTTGGCTATGGAAAAGTGGTTATTCTGTAGTTCAATTGATGCAATTTGCTGACAATTGTCCACAGTGTCCTTATCAATCTAGTTTGAACAGTTATGTTTAAAACATTGTTTTCGACCGCACCAAACATGATATATACCTTGTTTATGGAAAAGATGTTATTTCTGTAGTTCAATTGCTGCAACTTGCTGAAAATTGTCCACAAGTGTTACCTATCATCTAGTTTTGAACAGTCATGTTTAGAACATTGTTGTCATCAGGCTGCATCAAACATGATATATACCTTGTTTATGGAAAAGTGTTATTTCTGTAGTTCAATTGCTGCAACTTTGCTGACAATTGTCCACAGTGTCCCTATCAATCTAGTTTGAACAGTTCTGTAAAAATGTACTTCCAGAGTGCAACCAAACATGATTTAGACTTGTTTATGTGAAGTGGTTATGTCTGTAGTTTCAATGCTGCAACTTGCTGAAAATTGTCCATAGTGTCCTATTATCTAGTTTGAAACAGTCATGTTTTAATACATTGCTTTCAGACTGCATCAAACATGTTTAGACCTTGGCTATGGAAAAGTGGTTATTTCTGTAGTTCAATTACTGCAACTTGTCTGAAAATTGTCCACAAGTGTACCTATCATCTAGTTTGAACAGTCATGTTTAAACATTGTTTTCAGACTGCAATCAAACATGATTTAGGACCTTGTTTATGGAAAGTGGTTATTTATGTAGTTCAATTGCTGCAACTTGCTGACAATTGTCCACAGTGTCCCTATCAATCTAGTGTTGAACAGTTCTGTAAAAATGTACTTCCAGAGTGCAACCAACATGATTAGACCATGTTATGTGAAAGTGGTTATTTCTGTAGTTCAATTGTTGCAACTTGCCTGAAAAATTTTCCACAAGGTGTACCATCATCTAGTTTGAAACAGTCATGTTTAAACAATTGGTTTTCAGACCTGCAATCAAACAGTGATTTAGACCTTGGCTATGGAAAAGTGGTTATTTCTGTATTCAATTGCTGCAACTTGCTGAAAATTGTCCACAAGTGTACCTATCATCTAGTTTGAACAGTCATGTTTAAACATTGTTTTCAGACTGCAATCAAACATGATTTAGACCTTGGCTATGGAAAAGTGGTTATTTCTGTAGTTCAATTGCTGCAATTTGCTGACAATTGTCCACAGTGTCCTTATCAATCTAGTTTGAACAGTTATGTTTTAAAACATTGTTTTCAGACCGCATCAAACATGATATATACCTTGTTTATGGAAAAGATGTTATTTCTGTAGTTCAATTAATGCAACTTGCTGAAAATTGTCCACAAGTGTACCTATCATCTAGTGTGAACAGTCATGTTAGAACAATTGTGTCATCAGGCTGCAATCAACATGATTTAAGACCTTGTTTATGGAAAAGGTGTTTATTTCTGTAGTTCAATTGCTGCAACGATTGCTAACAATTGTCCACAGTGTCTCTATCATCTAGTTTGAACAGTTCTGTTTAAAACAGGTCCTTCCAGAGTGCAAACCAAACATGATTAGACCTTGTTTATGGAAAAGTGGTTATTTCTGTAGTTCAATTGCTGCAACTTGCTGACATTGTACACAGTGTCTCTATCATCTAGTTTGAATAGTTTCCGTAAAAAATGTCCTTCCAGAGTGCACCAAACATGATTTAGACCTTGTTTATGGAAAAGGTGTTATTTCTGTAGTTCAATTGCTGCAACTTGCTGAAAATTAGTCCACACGTGTACCTATCATCTAGTTTGAACAGTCATGTTTAAACATTGTTTCAGACTGCATCAAACATGATTTAGACCTTGGCTATGGAAAAGTGGTTATTTCTGTAGTTCAATTGCTGCAACTTGCTGAAAATTGTCCATAGTGTCCCTATCATCTAGTTTGAACAGTTATGTTTAAAACTTGTTTTCAGACTGCATCAAACATTTAGACCTTGTTTATGGAAAAGTGGTTATATTGTAGTTCAATTGCTGCAACCTGCTGAAAATTGTCCACAAGTGTACCTATCAACTAGTTTGAACAGTCATGTTTAAAACATTGTTTTCAGACTGCATCAAACATGATTTAAGAACCTTGTTTATGGAAAGGTGTTATTTCTGTAGTTCAATTGCTGCAACTTGCTGAAAATTGTCCAGTGTCCCTATCAATCTAGTTTGAACAGTTCCGTAAAAAATGTACTTCCAGAGTGCAACCAAACATGATTTAGACCTTGTTTATGTGAAAGTGGTTATTTCTGTAGTTCAATTGCTGCAACTTGCTGAAAATTGTCCATAGTGTCCCTATTATCTAGTTTGAACAGTCATGTTTAATACATTGCTTTCAGACTGCATCAAACATGATTTAGACCTTGGCTATGGAAAAAGTGGTTATTTCTGTAGTTCAATTACTGCAACTTGCTGAAAATTGTCCACAAGTGTACCTATCATCTAGTTTGAACAGTCATGTTTAAACATTGTTTTCAGACTGCATCAAACATGATTTAGACCTTGTTTATGGAAAAGTGGTTATTTATGTAGTTCAATTGCTGCAACTTGCTGACAATTGTCCACAGTGTCCCTATCAATCTAGTTTGAACAGTTCTGTAAAAAATGTACTTCCAGAGTGCACCAAACATGATTTAGACCATGTTTATGTGAAAGTGGTTATTTCTGTAGTTCAATTGTTGCAACTTGCTGAAAATTTTCCACAAGTGTACCTATCATCTAGTTTGAACAGTCATGTTTAAACATTGTTTTCAGACTGCATCAAACATGATTTAAACCTTGGCTATGGAAAAGTGGTTATTTCTGTAGTTCAATTGCTTGCAACTTGCTGAAAATTGTCCATAGTGTCCCTATCATCTAGTTTGAACAGTTATGTTTAAACATTGTTTTCAGACTGCAATCAAACATGATTTAGACCTTGTTTATGGAAAAAGTGTTATTTCTGTAGTTCAATTGCTGCAACTTGCTGAAAATTGTCCAGTGTCCCTATCATCTAGTTTGAACAGTTCCGTAACAATGGTACTTCCAGAGTCCAACAAAACATGATTTAGACCTTGTTTATGTGAAAGTGGTTATTTCTGTAGTTCAATTGCTGCAACTTGCTGAAATTGTCCATAGTGTCCCTATTATCTAGTTTGAACAGTCATGTTTAATACATTGTTTTCAGACTGCATCAAACATTTTAGACCTTGGCTATGGAAAAGTGGTTATTTCTGTAGTTCAATTGCTGCAACTTGCTGAAAATTGTCCACAAGTGTACCTATCATCTAGTTTGAACAGTCATGTTTAAACATTGTTTTCAGACTGCATCAAACATGATTTAGACCTTGGCTATGGAAAAGTGATTATTTCTGTAGTTCAATTGCTGCAACTTGCTGAAAATTGTCCATAGTGTCCCTATTATCTAGTTTGAACAGTCATGTTTAATACATTGTTTTCAGACTGCATCAACATGTTTAGACCTTGGCTATGGAAAAGTGGTTATTTCTGTAGTTCAATTGCTGCAACTTGCTGAAAAATTGTCCACAGGTGTACCTATCATCTAGTTTGAACAGTCATGTTTAGAACATTGTTGTCATCAGGCTGCATCAAACATGATATATACCTTGTTTATGGAAAAGGTGGTTATTTCTGTAGTTCAATTGCTGCAACTTTGCTGACAATTGTCCACAGTGTCCCTATCAATCTAGTTTGAACAGTTCTGTAAAAAATGTACTTCCAGAGTGCAACCAAACATGATTTAGACCTTGTTTATGTGAAAGTGGTTATTTCTGTAGTTCAATTGCTGCAACTTGCTGAAAATTGTCCATAGTGTCCCTATTATCTAGTTTGAACAGTCATGTTTAATACATTGCTTTTCAGACTGCATCAAACATGATTTAGACCTTGGCTATGGAAAAGTGGTTATTTCTGTAGTTCAATTACTGCAACTTGCTGAAAATTGTCCACAAGTGTACCTATCATCTAGTTTGAACAGTCATGTTTAAACATTGTTTTCAGACTGCATCAACATGATTTAGACCTTGTTTATGGAAAAGTGGTTATTTATGTAGTTCATTGCTGCAACTTGCTGACAATTGTCCACAGTGTCCCTATCAATCTAGTTTGAACAGTTCTGTAAAAAATGTACTTCCAGAGTGCAACCAAACATGATTTAGACCATGTTTATGTGAAAGTGGTTATTTCTGTAGTTCAATTGTTGCAACTTGCTGAAAATTTTCCACAAGTGTACCTATCATCTAGTTTGAACAGTCTGTTTAAACATTGTTTTCAGACTGCATCAAACATGATTTAGACCTTGGCTATGGAAAAGTGGTTATTTCTGTAGTTCAATTGCTGCAACTTGCTGAAAATTGTCCATAGTGTCCCTATCATCTAGTTTGAACAGTTATGTTTAAACATTGTTTTCAGACTGCAATCAAACATTTTAGACCTTGTTCTATGGAAAAGTGGTTATATTGTAGTTCAATTGCTGCAACCTGCTGAAAATTGTCCACAGTGTACCTATCAACTAGTTTGAACAGTCATGTTTAGAAACATTGTTTTCAGACTGCATCAAACATGATTTAAGACCTTGTTTATGGAAAAGGTGTTATTTCTGTAGTTCAATTGCTGCAACTTGCTGACAATTGTCCAGTGTCCCTATCAATCTAGTTTGAACAGTTCCGTAAAAATGTACTTCCAGAGTGCAACCAAACATGATTTAGACCTTGTTTATGTGAAAGTGGTTATTTCTGTAGTTCAATTGCTGCAACTTGCTGAAAATTGTCCATAGTGTCCCTATTATCTAGTTTGAACAGTCATGTTTAATACATTGCTTTCAGACTGCATCAAACATGATTTAGACCTTGGCTATGAAAGTGGTTATTTTCTGTAGTTCAATTACTGCAACTTGCTGAAATTGTCCACAAGTGTACCTATCATCTAGTTTGAACAGTCATGTTTAAACATTGTTTTCAGACTGCAATCAAAAACATGATTTAGAGACCCTTGGTTTATGGAAAAGTGGTATTTATGTAGTTCAATTGCTGCAACTTGCTGACAATTGTCCACAGTGTCCCTATCAATCTAGTTTGAACAGTTCTGTAAAAATGTACTTCCAGAGTGCAACCAAACATGATTTAGACATGTTTATGTGAAAGTGGTTATTTCTGTAGTTCAAATGTTGCAACTTGCTGAAAATTTTCCACAAGTGTACCTATCATCTAGTTTGAACAGTCATGTTTTAAACATTGTTTTCAGACTGCATCAAACATGATTTAAACCTTGGCTATGGAAAAGTGGTTATTTCTGTAGTTCAATTGCTGCAACTTGCTGAAAATTGTCCATAGTGTCCCTATCATCTAGTTTGAAACAGTTATGTTTTAAAACATTGTTTCAGACTGCATCAAACATGATTTAGACCTTGTTTATGGAAAAAGTGTTATTTCTGTAGTTCAATTGCTGCAACTTGCTGAAAATTGTCCAGTGTCCCTATCATCTAGTTTGAACAGTTCCGTAACAAATGTACTTCCAGAGTCCAACAAACATGATTTAGACCTTGTTTATGTGAAAGTGGTTATTTCTGTAGTTCAATTGCTGCAACTTGCTGAAAATTGTCCATAGTGTCCCTATTATCTAGTTTGAACAGTCATGTTTAATACATTGTTTTCAGACTGCATCAAACATTTTAGACCTTGGCTATGGAAAAGTGGTTATTTCTGTAGTTCAATTGCTGCAACTTGCTGAAAATTGTCCACAAGTGTACCTATCATCTAGTTTGAACAGTCATGTTTAAACATTGTTTTCAGACTGCATCAAACATGATTTAGACCTTGGCTATGGAAAAGTGGTTATTTCTGTAGTTCAATTGCTGCAACTTGCTGAAAATTGTCCATAGTGTCCCTATTATCTAGTTTGAACAGTTCATGTTTAATACATTGTTTTCAGACTGCAATCAAACATGATTTAGACCTTGCTATGGAAAAGTGTTATTTCTGTAGTTCAATTGCTGCAACTTGCTGAAAATTGTCACAGTGTACCTATCATCTAGTTTGAACAGTCATGTTAACAATTGTACTTCCAGACTGCTCAAACATGATTTAGACCTTGTTTATGGAAAAGTGGTTATTTCTGTAGTTCAATTGCTGCAACTTGCTGACAATTGTCCATAGTGTCCCTATCATCTAGTTTGAACAGTTCATGTAAAAATGTACTTCCAGAGTGCATCAAACATGATTTAGACCTTGTTTATGTGAAAGTGGTTATTTCTGTAGTTCAATTGCTGCAACTTGCTGAAAATTGTCCATAGTGTCCCTATTATCTAGTTTGAACAGTCATGTTTAAACATTGTTTTCAGACTGCATCAAACATGATTTAGACCTTGGCTATGGAAAAGTGGTTATTTCTGTAGTTCAATTGCTGCAACTTGCTGAAAATTGTCCATAGTGTCCCTATCATCTAGTTTGAACAGTCATGTTTAAACATTGTTTTCAGACTGCATCAAACATTTTAGACCTTGTCTATGGAAAAGTGGTTATTTATGTAGTTCAATTGCTGCAACTTGCTGAAAATTGTCCACAAGTGTACCTATCATCTAGTTTGAACAGTCATGTTTAAAACATTGTTTTCAGACTGCATCAAACATGATATATACCTTGTTTATGGAAAAGGTGTTATTTCTGTAGTTCAATTGCTGCAACTTGCTGAAAATTGTCCACAGTGTCCCTATCAATCTAGTTTGAACAGTTCTGTAAAAAATGTACTTCCAGAGTGCAACCAAACATGATTTAGACCTTGTTTATGTGAAAGTGGTTATTTCTGTAGTTCAATTGCTGCAACTTGCTGAAAATTGTCCATAGTGTCCCTATTATCTAGTTTTGAACAGTCATGTTTAATACATTGCTTCAGACTGCATCAAACATGATTTAGACCTTGGCTATGGAAAAGTGGTTATTTCTGTAGTTCATACTGCAACTTGCTGAAAATTGTCCACAAGTGTACCTATCATCTAGTTTGAACAGTCATGTTTTAAACATGTTTTTCAGACTGTATCAAACATGATTTAGACCTTGTTTATGGAAAAGTGGTTATTTATGTAGTTCAATTGCTGCAACTTGCTGACAATTGTCCATAGTGTCCCTATCATCTAGTTTGAACAGTTATGTTTAAAACATTGTTTTCAGACTGCATCAAACATGATTTAAGACCTTGTTTATGGAAAGGTGTTATTTCTGTAGTTCAATTGCTGCAACTTGCTGAAAATTGTCCAGTGTCCCTATCAATCTAGTTTGAACAGTTCCGTAAAAAAATGTACTTTCCAGAGTGCAACCAAACATGATTTAGACCTTGTTTATGTGAAAGTGGTTATTTTCTGTAGTTCAATTGCTGCAACTTGCTGAAAATTGTCCATAGTGTCCCTATTATCTAGTTTGAACAGTCATGTTTAATACATTGCTTTCAGACTGCATCAAACATGATTTAGACCTTGGCTATGGAAAAGTGGTTATTTCTGTAGTTCAATTACTGCAACTTGCTGAAAATTGTCCACAAGTGTACCTATAATCTAGTTTGAACAGTCATGTTTAAACATTGTTTTCAGACTGCATCAAACATGATTTAGACCTTGTTTATGGAAAAGGTGTTATTTCTGTAGTTCAATTGCTGCAACTTTGCTGACAATTGTCCACAGTGTCCCTATCAATCTAGTTTGAACAGTTATGTTTAAAACATTGTTTTCAGACTGCAATCAAACATGATTTAGACCTTGTTTATGGAAAAAGTGTTATTTCTGTAGTTCAATTGCTGCAACTTGCTGAAAATTGTCCATAGTGTCCCTATTATCTAGTTTGAACAGTCATGTTTAATACATTGCTTTCAGACTGCATCAAACATGATTTAGACCTTGTTTATGGAAAAGGTGTTATTTCTGTAGTTCAATTGTTGCAACTTGCTGAAAATTTTCCACAAGTGTACCTATCATCTAGTTTGAACAGTCATGTTTAAACATTGTTTTCAGACTGCATCAAACATGATTTAAACCTTGGCTATGGAAAAGTGGTTATTTCTGTAGTTCAATTGCTGCAACTTGCTGAAAATTGTCCATAGTGTCCCTATCATCTAGTTTGAACAGTTATGTTTAAAACATTGTTTTCAGACTGCAATCAAACATGATTTAGACCTTGTTTATGGAAAAAGTGTTATTTCTGTAGTTCAATTGCTGCAACTTGCTGAAAATTGTCCAGTGTCCCTATCATCTAGTTTGAACAGTTCCGTAACAAATGTACTTCCAGAGTCCAACAAAACATGATTTAGACCTTGTTTATGTGAAAGTGGTTATTTCTGTAGTTCAATTGCTGCAACTTGCTGAAAATTGTCCATAGTGTCCCTATTATCTAGTTTGAACAGTCATGTTTAATACATTGTTTTCAGACTGCATCAAACATTTTAGACCTTGGCTATGGAAAAGTGGTTATTTCTGTAGTTCAATTGCTGCAACTTGCTGAAAATTGTCCACAAGTGTACCTATCATCTAGTTTGAACAGTCATGTTTAAACATTGTTTTCAGACTGCATCAAACATGATTTAGACCTTGGCTATGGAAAAGTGGTTATTTCTGTAGTTCAATTGCTGCAACTTGCTGAAAATTGTCCATAGTGTCCCTATTATCTAGTTTGAACAGTCATGTTTAATACATTGTTTTCAGACTGCATCAAACATTTTAGACCTTGGCTATGGAAAAGGTGTTATTTCTGTAGTTCAATTGCTGCAACTTGCTGAAAATTGTCCACAAGTGTACCTATCATCTAGTTTGAACAGTCATGTTTAGAACATTGTTGTCATCAGGCTGCATCAAACATGATATATACCTTGTTTATGGAAAAGGTGTTATTTCTGTAGTTCAATTGCTGCAACTTTGCTGACAATTGTCCACAGTGTCCCTATCAATCTAGTTTGAACAGTTCTGTAAAAAATGTACTTCCAGAGTGCAACCAAACATGATTTAGACCTTGTTTATGTGAAAGTGGTTATTTCTGTAGTTCAATTGCTGCAACTTGCTGAAAATTGTCCATAGTGTCCCTATTATCTAGTTTGAACAGTCATGTTTAATACATTGCTTTCAGACTGCATCAAACATGATTTAGACCTTGGCTATGGAAAAGTGGTTATTTCTGTAGTTCAATTACTGCAACTTGCTGAAAATTGTCCACAAGTGTACCTATCATCTAGTTTGAACAGTCATGTTTAAACATTGTTTTCAGACTGTATCAAACATGATTTAGACCTTGTTTATGGAAAAGTGGTTATTATGTAGTTCAATTGCTGCAACTTGCTGACAATTGTCCATAGTGTCCCTATCATCTAGTTTGAACAGTTATGTTTAAAACATTGTTTTCAGACTGCATCAAACATGATTTAAGACCTTGTTTATGGAAAAGGTGTTATTTCTGTAGTTCAATTGCTGCAACTTGCTGAAAATTGTCCAGTGTCCCTATCAATCTAGTTTGAACAGTTCCGTAAAAAAATGTACTTCCAGAGTGCAACCAAACATGATTTAGACCTTGTTTATGTGAAAGTGGTTATTTCTGTAGTTCAATTGCTGCAACTTGCTGAAAATTGTCCATAGTGTCCCTATTATCTAGTTTGAACAGTCATGTTTAATACATTGCTTTCAGACTGCATCAAACATGATTTAGACCTTGGCTATGGAAAAGTGGTTATTTCTGTAGTTCAATTACTGCAACTTGCTGAAAATTGTCCACAAGTGTACCTATAATCTAGTTTGAACAGTCATGTTTAAACATTGTTTTCAGACTGCATCAAACATGATTTAGACCTTGTTTATGGAAAAGGTGTTATTTCTGTAGTTCAATTGCTGCAACTTTGCTGACAATTGTCCACAGTGTCCCTATCAATCTAGTTTGAACAGTTCTGTAAAAAATGTACTTCCAGAGTGCAACCAAACATGATTTAGACCATGTTTATGTGAAAGTGGTTATTTCTGTAGTTCAATTGTTGCAACTTGCTGAAAATTTTCCACAAGTGTACCTATCATCTAGTTTGAACAGTCATGTTTAAACATTGTTTTCAGACTGCATCAAACATGATTTAAACCTTGGCTATGGAAAAGTGGTTATTTCTGTAGTTCAATTGCTGCAACTTGCTGAAAATTGTCCATAGTGTCCCTATCATCTAGTTTGAACAGTTATGTTTAAAACATTGTTTTCAGACTGCAATCAAACATGATTTAGACCTTGTTTATGGAAAAAGTGTTATTTCTGTAGTTCAATTGCTGCAACTTGCTGAAAATTGTCCAGTGTCCCTATCATCTAGTTTGAACAGTTCCGTAACAAATGTACTTCCAGAGTCCAACAAAACATGATTTAGACCTTGTTTATGTGAAAGTGGTTATTTCTGTAGTTCAATTGCTGCAACTTGCTGAAAATTGTCCATAGTGTCCCTATTATCTAGTTTGAACAGTCATGTTTAATACATTGTTTTCAGACTGCATCAAACATTTTAGACCTTGGCTATGGAAAAGTGGTTATTTCTGTAGTTCAATTGCTGCAACTTGCTGAAAATTGTCCACAAGTGTACCTATCATCTAGTTTGAACAGTCATGTTTAAACATTGTTTTCAGACTGCATCAAACATGATTTAGACCTTGGCTATGGAAAAGTGGTTATTTCTGTAGTTCAATTGCTGCAACTTGCTGAAAATTGTCCATAGTGTCCCTATTATCTAGTTTGAACAGTCATGTTTAATACATTGTTTTCAGACTGCATCAAACATTTTAGACCTTGGCTATGGAAAAGTGGTTATTTCTGTAGTTCAATTGCTGCAACTTGCTGAAAATTGTCCACAAGTGTACCTAGTATCTAGTTTGAACAGTCATGTTTAGAACATTGTTGTCATCAGGCTGCATCAAACATGATATATACCTTGTTTATGGAAAAGGTGTTATTTCTGTAGTTCAATTGCTGCAACTTTGCTGACAATTGTCCACAGTGTCCCTATCAATCTAGTTTGAACAGTTCTGTAAAAAATGTACTTCCAGAGTGCAACCAAACATGATTTAGACCTTGTTTATGTGAAAGTGGTTATTTCTGTAGTTCAATTGCTGCAACTTGCTGAAAATTGTCCATAGTGTCCCTATTATCTAGTTTGAACAGTCATGTTTAATACATTGCTTTCAGACTGCATCAAACATGATTTAGACCTTGGCTATGGAAAAGTGGTTATTTCTGTAGTTCAATTACTGCAACTTGCTGAAAATTGTCCACAAGTGTACCTATCATCTAGTTTGAACAGTCATGTTTAAACATTGTTTTCAGACTGCATCAAACATGATTTACACCTTGTTTATGGAAAAGTGGTTATTTATGTAGTTCAATTGCTGCAACTTGCTGACAATTGTCCACAGTGTCCCTATCAATCTAGTTTGAACAGTTCTGTAAAAAATGTACTTCCAGAGTGCAACCAAACATGATTTAGACCATGTTTATGTGAAAGTGGTTATTTCTGTAGTTCAATTGTTGCAACTTGCTGAAAATTTTCCACAAGTGTACCTATCATCTAGTTTGAACAGTCATGTTTAAACATTGTTTTCAGACTGCATCAAACATGATTTAAACCTTGGCTATGGAAAAGTGGTTATTTCTGTAGTTCAATTGCTGCAACTTGCTGAAAATTGTCCATAGTGTCCCTATCATCTAGTTTGAACAGTTATGTTTAAAACATTGTTTTCAGACTGCAATCAAACATGATTTAGACCTTGTTTATGGAAAAAGTGTTATTTCTGTAGTTCAATTGCTGCAACTTGCTGAAAATTGTCCAGTGTCCCTATCATCTAGTTTGAACAGTTCCGTAACAAATGTACTTCCAGAGTCCAACAAAACATGATTTAGACCTTGTTTATGTGAAAGTGGTTATTTCTGTAGTTCAATTGCTGCAACTTGCTGAAAATTGTCCATAGTGTCCCTATTATCTAGTTTGAACAGTCATGTTTAATACATTGTTTTCAGACTGCATCAAACATTTTAGACCTTGGCTATGGAAAAGTGGTTATTTCTGTAGTTCAATTGCTGCAACTTGCTGAAAATTGTCCACAAGTGTACCTATCATCTAGTTTGAACAGTCATGTTTAAACATTGTTTTCAGACTGCATCAAACATGATTTAGACCTTGGCTATGGAAAAGTGGTTATTTCTGTAGTTCAATTGCTGCAACTTGCTGAAAATTGTCCATAGTGTCCCTATCAATCTAGTTTGAACAGTTATGTTTAAAACATTGTTTTCAGACCGCATCAAACATGATATTTACCTTGTTTATGGAAAAGGTGTTATTTCTGTAGTTCAATTGCTGCAACTTTGCTGACAATTGTCCACAGTGTCCCTATCAATCTAGTTTGAACAGTTCTGTAAAAAATGTACTTCCAGAGTGCAACCAAACATGATTTAGACCTTGTTTATGTGAAAGTGGTTATTTCTGTAGTTCAATTGCTGCAACTTGCTGAAAATTGTCCATAGTGTCCCTATTATCTAGTTTGAACAGTCATGTTTAATACATTGCTTTCAGACTGCATCAAACATGATTTAGACCTTGGCTATGGAAAAGTGGTTATTTCTGTAGTTCAATTGCTGCAACTTGCTGAAAATTGTCCATAGTGTCCCTATCAATCTAGTTTGAACAGTTATGTTTAAAACATTGTTTTCAGACCGCATCAAACATGATATATACCTTGTTTATGGAAAAGTGGTTATTTCTGTAGTTCAATTGCTGCAACTTTGCTGACAATTGTCCACAGTGTCCCTATCAATCTAGTTTGAACAGTTCTGTAAAAAATGTACTTCCAGAGTGCAACCAAACATGATTTAGACCTTGTTTATGTGAAAGTGGTTATTTCTGTAGTTCAATTGTTGCAACTTGCTGAAAATTTTCCACAAGTGTACCTATCATCTAGTTTGAACAGTCATGTTTAAACATGGTTTTCAGACTGCATCAAACATGATTTAAACCTTGGCTATGGAAAAGTGGTTATTTCTGTAGTTCAATTGCTGCAACTTGCTGAAAATTGTCCATAGTGTCCCTATCATCTAGTTTGAACAGTTATGTTTAAAACATTGTTTTCAGACTGCAATCAAACATTTTAGACCTTGTTTATGGAAAAGGTGTTATTTCTGTAGTTCAATTGCTGCAACTTGCTGAAAATTGTCCAGTGTCCCTATCATCTAGTTTGAACAGTTCCGTAAAAAATGTACTTCCAGAGTCCAACCAAACATGATTTAGACCTTGTTAATGTGAAAGTGGTTATTTCTGTAGTTCAATTGCTGCAACTTGCTGAAAATTGTCCATAGTGTCCCTATTATCTAGTTTGAACAGTCATGTTTAATACATTGCTTTCAGACTGCATCAAACATGATTTAGACCTTGGCTATGGAAAAGTGGTTATTTCTGTAGTTCAATTGCTGCAACTTGCTGAAAATTGTCCATAGTGTCCCTATCATCTAGTTTGAACAGTTATGTTTAAAACATTGTTTTCAGACTGCAATCAAACATTTTAGACCTTGTTCATGGAAAAGTGGTTATATTGTAGTTCAATTGCTGCAACCTGCTGAAAATTGTCCACAAGTGTACCTATCAACTAGTTTGAACAGTCATGTTTAAAACATTGTTATCAGACTGCATCAAACATGATTTAAGACCTTGTTTATGGAAAAGGTGTTATTTCTGTAGTTCAATTGCTGCAACTTGCTGAAAATTGTCCAGTGTCCCTATCATCTAGTTTGAACAGTTCTGTAAAAAATGTACTTCCAGAGTACAACCAAACATGATTTAGACCTTGTTTATGTGAAAGTGGTTATTTCTGTAGTTCAATTGCTGCAACTTGCTGAAAATTGTCCATAGTGTCCCTATTATCTAGTTTGAACAGTCATGTTTAATACATTGCTTTCAGACTGCATCAAACATGATTTAGACCTTGGCTATGGAAAAGTGGTTATTTCTGTAGTTCAATTACTGCAACTTGCTGAAAATTGTCCACAAGTGTACCTATCATCTAGTTTGAACAGTCATGTTTAAACATTGTTTTCAGACTGCATCAAACATGATTTAGACCTTGTTTATGGAAAAGTGGTTATTTATGTAGTTCAATTGCTGCAACTTGCTGACAATTGTCCACAGTGTCCCTATCAATCTAGTTTGAACAGTTCTGTAAAAAATGTACTTCCAGAGTGCAACCAAACATGATTTAGACCATGTTTATGTGAAAGTGGTTATTTCTGTAGTTCAATTGTTGCAACTTGCTGAAAATTTTCCACAAGTGTACCTATCATCTAGTTTGAACAGTCATGTTTAAACATTGTTTTCAGACTGCATCAAACATGATTTAAACCTTGGCTATGGAAAAGTGGTTATTTCTGTAGTTCAATTGCTGCAACTTGCTGAAAATTGTCCATAGTGTCCCTATCATCTAGTTTGAACAGTTATGTTTAAAACATTGTTTTCAGACTGCAATCAAACATGATTTAGACCTTGTTTATGGAAAAAGTGTTATTTCTGTAGTTCAATTGCTGCAACTTGCTGAAAATTGTCCAGTGTCCCTATCATCTAGTTTGAACAGTTCCGTAACAAATGTACTTCCAGAGTCCAACAAAACATGATTTAGACCTTGTTTATGTGAAAGTGGTTATTTCTGTAGTTCAATTGCTGCAACTTGCTGAAAATTGTCCATAGTGTCCCTATTATCTAGTTTGAACAGTCATGTTTAATACATTGTTTTCAGACTGCATCAAACATTTTAGACCTTGGCTATGGAAAAGTGGTTATTTCTGTAGTTCAATTGCTGCAACTTGCTGAAAATTGTCCACAAGTGTACCTATCATCTAGTTTGAACAGTCATGTTTAAACATTGTTTTCAGACTGCATCAAACATGATTTAGACCTTGGCTATGGAAAAGTGGTTATTTCTGTAGTTCAATTGCTGCAACTTGCTGAAAATTGTCCATAGTGTCCCTATCAATCTAGTTTGAACAGTTATGTTTAAAACATTGTTTTCAGACCGCATCAAACATGATATTTACCTTGTTTATGGAAAAGGTGTTATTTCTGTAGTTCAATTGCTGCAACTTTGCTGACAATTGTCCACAGTGTCCCTATCAATCTAGTTTGAACAGTTCTGTAAAAAATGTACTTCCAGAGTGCAACCAAACATGATTTAGACCTTGTTTATGTGAAAGTGGTTATTTCTGTAGTTCAATTGCTGCAACTTGCTGAAAATTGTCCATAGTGTCCCTATTATCTAGTTTGAACAGTCATGTTTAATACATTGCTTTCAGACTGCATCAAACATGATTTAGACCTTGGCTATGGAAAAGTGGTTATTTCTGTAGTTCAATTGCTGCAACTTGCTGAAAATTGTCCATAGTGTCCCTATCAATCTAGTTTGAACAGTTATGTTTAAAACATTGTTTTCAGACCGCATCAAACATGATATATACCTTGTTTATGGAAAAGTGGTTATTTCTGTAGTTCAATTGCTGCAACTTTGCTGACAATTGTCCACAGTGTCCCTATCAATCTAGTTTGAACAGTTCTGTAAAAAATGTACTTCCAGAGTGCAACCAAACATGATTTAGACCTTGTTTATGTGAAAGTGGTTATTTCTGTAGTTCAATTGTTGCAACTTGCATTAAAATTTTCCACAAGTGTACCTATCATCTAGTTTGAACAGTCATGTTTAAACATGGTTTTCAGACTGCATCAAACATGATTTAAACCTTGGCTATGGAAAAGTGGTTATTTCTGTAGTTCAATTGCTGCAACTTGCTGAAAATTGTCCATAGTGTCCCTATCATCTAGTTTGAACAGTTATGTTTAAAACATTGTTTTCAGACTGCAATCAAACATTTTAGACCTTGTTTATGGAAAAGGTGTTATTTCTGTAGTTCAATTGCTGCAACTTGCTGAAAATTGTCCAGTGTCCCTATCATCTAGTTTGAACAGTTCCGTAAAAAATGTACTTCCAGAGTCCAACCAAACATGATTTAGACCTTGTTAATGTGAAAGTGGTTATTTCTGTAGTTCAATTGCTGCAACTTGCTGAAAATTGTCCATAGGTGTCCCTATTATCTAGTTTGAACAGTCATGTTTAATACATTGCTTTCAGACTGCATCAAACATGATTTAGACCTTGGCTATGGAAAAGTGGTTATTTCTGTAGTTCAATTGCTGCAACTTGCTGAAAATTGTCCATAGTGTCCCTATCATCTAGTTTGAACAGTTATGTTTAAAACATTGTTTTCTGACTGCAATCAAACATTTTAGACCTTGTTCATGGAAAAGTGGTTATATTGTAGTTCAATTGCTGCAACCTGCTGAAAATTGTCCACAAGTGTACCTATCAACTAGTTTGAACAGTCATGTTTAAAACATTGTTATCAGACTGCATCAAACATGATTTAAGACCTTGTTTATGGAAAAGGTGTTATTTCTGTAGTTCAATTGCTGCAACTTGCTGAAAATTGTCCAGTGTCCCTATCATCTAGTTTGAACAGTTCTGTAAAAAATGTACTTCCAGAGTACAACCAAACATGATTTAGACCTTGTTTATGTGAAAGTGGTTATTTCTGTAGTTCAATTGCTGCAACTTGCTGAAAATTGTCCATAGTGTCCCTATTATCTAGTTTGAACAGTCATGTTTAATATATTGTTTTCAGACTGCATCAAACATTTTAGACCTTGGCTATGGAAAAGTGGTTATTTCTGTAGTTCAATTGCTGCAACTTGCTGAAAATTGTCCACAAGTGTATGTTACGCCCCTGAAAACAGGGGAGAAATAATCACGAGAGTGATACGGTGTTGTATTCTCAATTTAACGTTTAGTTGAATCAATTTCACAAAAGTAACACATTACAAAACAACAGAAAAACCATTATACAAATAAACACAGCAAAATATCTTATTAACAACGTACATGTTCATTCACAATCGACATAAAATGGCAGCTACTCTCAGTACGATGCTATTCTTCACTTCAACCGAGCAGGGCTAATATTACTCTCTTCAAACTTAACTCTAACTTCCTCAAAACGTTACTAAGACACACCTTAAACACTCTTGACATGTTAGTGAGTTATAACATTTAAATTACTATTTTTATCATCAATAAAGTACCTGAAAACAGGGGAGAAATAATCACGAGAGTGATACGGTGTTGTATTCTCAATTTAACGTTTTGTTGAATGAGAAAAAGACCGCGATTTTCCCCAGGAATATGGGTGGAGACCAGAGCAATCGATCTCCGGCTCATAGATTAAGAGCATTTCGTAGATCACAGATTAACACTTTTAGGCACTACAAAATCAAGTAATCAATATAACATTTACACATTTACACATTACTCTCACAATTCGTACCCTTTGACAGATTTGAACTTTAACACAATTATATGAATGTTATCAATCTTTATCAACTGATACTGAATGCATCTTTTTAACCTTAGATGTTTTAAGATCCTCACATACTATGAACTTACTAATACTTTTTAATGTATAACAGGCTATGACTATTTCCTTTAACCTGTCACACTCTCCCAGACACAATAAATGTTGTCCCAACATTACCAACATTGTCTTCTTCAACAGTCCGTATGCACTGGACCTAGAAAATCCTCTTCTGTAAGGTAGTACTTGAGCAGAGGTCAAGGGTCACAGTTCAAATATAACTAACAAGTTATATTCACAGTCCATCAATTTTAATTATCTATATGCATAGTCTGCAAATTGTCTCTTTTGACAGTCTGTGAAATCAGACAGTAGTCCATGGTCAAACATGTCAACTCTGTAGTCTCATGTTTGCTGAAGCCCATACATGTAAGGTGGCTGAAAGTAACATTGCTGTAGTGATGGCAGCCATGGAACCAGTCCTGGTGCAGAGTAGACAGGGAACAACTGTGGCTGTGGCTGTATACTGTAGCAGGAAGGGATACCAAGCTGATCATAGGTGATACGTCTTGGAGGGTGTCTCTCTCTTTGTGGCAGTGGGTAGGCTGGTTCCTCAGGTTCAGCAGCATCAGTATATGAAGGAAAGGCACTTGGTGGACGATCATCAGGCAAATTTTCAGCAGGCAAGTACTCTCCTCAGCAGGCAGGTCTTTAACTGTTGTTGTCTCCTCCAGCCGCTTTTCAACAAGAAGCTGTGCTGGTAGCGTATCAGGGACTGGCACTGCAACTGTCTGTTTCACTGTTGGGGGCCTGTGTTCCCACTCTCTCGCTGGTTCAGCATTCCTCTCCTCAGGTACTGTAGGAGATGTGGGAACCTGTAGCGGCTCATGATGAAGGTCATATTCATCCCCACTATCTTCATCAGAATCTAGAGTCTGTGATGCAGGCTGGTGTCTCCTCGTTTTCTGACTTCTGTCCACTTTGGTCATTTCTGGTTGTGTCTCAAAAGGTAAGTGGTCACAGGACATGAGCAGATTTCTGTGCAGGACCCTGGAGCGTCCCCTACCCTTTTCTGGTCTCAATTCATAAATCGGCAGGTCTGAACCCATTTGTCTCACCACTGTGTGAATTGTATCTTCCCAATAGTTACGGAGTTTTCCTGGTCCTCCTCTTGGTGTCAGGTTTTTAATCAGAACTCGCTCGCCAGGCTGTAGCACTGAACTCCTAACTTTAGTGTCATAGTACTTCTTACTTCTTTCAGCGGCTTTCTAAGCATTTTCATTTGCAATGGCGTATGCTTCTTCCATCCCTCGTTTCCAGTTCTCCACATATTCTCGCTGGTTACTGGAACCCGCCTCTGTGCACAATCCAAAGAGCATATCAACTGGAAGCCTGGGTGATCTCCCAAACAGAAGATAAAATGGTGAATAGCCAGTCACTTCGCAACGGGTGCAGTTATAGGCATAAACCAGTTTGTTCAGAGACTCCTTCCAATTTGACTTTTGTGTCTCAGTTAGTGTCTTTAACATTTGCAACAATGTTCTGTTCATGCGTTCCGCTTGACCGTTTCCCATCGGGTGATAGGGTGTTGTCCTGGACCCCGCCATGCCACTGAGTTTCTTTAACTGATGGAACAACTGATTTTCAAATTCTCCCCCTTGGTCATGGTGGATGCGGGACGGGAACCCAAACTTCAGGGCAAAGTCATTGAAGATGAGATTTGCAGCAGTTTTACCTGACTTTGATGTGGTGGCGTAGGCTTGAGTGAACCGTGTAAAATGATCAACAATCACGAGGATGTACTCATATCCCCCTTTGCATCTGTCGAGATGAAGGAAGTCAATACATACCAGTTCAAATGGCTGTGTTGTCACAATGTTTGTCAGAGGAGCTCTTGTTGCATGGGCTGGCTTTTTCTGCTTGACACAGCTACAAGTTTTAGTCACATAGTGCTCGATGTCAGATTGCATATATGGCCAGAAGAAGCGGTCACGTACTAGTGATACAGTGCGGTCAGTACCTTGGTGTCCCATGTTATTGTGCAACTCTTCCATCACTTTACCTTTGTACTGCTCTGGTAGAACTAACTGCTTGCGGGCTGTAGTGATTCTGTACAGAATGCCATCACTGTCTATTGTCAATTTGTCCCATTCTCTGAATAGGCATTTTGTCTTTGGACTGAATTTCTTTTGCTCTTTAACTGGCGGTTTGGAACCAGACAGTTTGAAATTGAGCACAGGACGGATGACCGGATCAGATTCTTGTGCTTCTCTTATCCCATCTTTTGGGATCGAGCTGGTTGTTGCAGTGGTTGTCTCACCTTCAGCTGATACTGCCATAGATGCAGCTGAAAATGACCAAGGTACAACAGCCTCTTTCTGTACCTCAACTGCTTGTATCGTGGCGGCGATGGTGTCTGGTGGAAGCTCCTCAGAACATTCTCTCATCAGTGACTCTACATCCAGTGGCATCCTTGACAAAGCATCTGCATCACCGTTCTCTCTGCCTGGCCTGTACTTTATCGTAAAGTGGAAATCAGCCAAGTCTGCAACCCACCTGGAAGTGGTTGCGTTCAGTTTTGCAGTAGACAGAATGTAGCAGAGCGGGTTGTTATCGCTGTATACAGTGAAGGTCGGAGCATAGTACAAATAGTCATGGAACTTATCAGTGATTGCCCATTTTAGAGCTAGAAATTCTAGCTTGCTCGAGTGGTAGTGATAGTTCTTCTCAGCTGCTGTTAAGGTTCGAGAGCCATAAGCAATGACCCTAAGCTTCCCCTCTTGCTTTTGATAAAGAACTGCTCCCAAGCCTTGGTGTGACGCATCAGTGTGTACAACAAATGGCTGAGTGAAATCAGGGAAACCTAAAACTGGTGGGTGAAGCAAACACTCAATCAGCTGTTCAAGTGCCTGTTGATGCTGGTCAGTCCACAGGATTGGCTTGTTTGAGGGCACCACATGACTTACTTTCTTTGTTTTTGTTTTCCGTGGGTGGTCAGGTAATTTCTCTGAATCTGCTTTCAGGAGGTCATACAGGCAGCAGGCACTCCTAGAAAAGTCTTTGATGTACTGTCTGTAGTAAGTGAGTAAACCAAGCATTTTTCTGAGCTGGCCCACAGTCTCTGGTCTGATTTCTTTCAATGCTCTTACTGCTTCAAAATCGGCTGGGTCAACTCGGCTGCCCTCTGCAGACACTATTCTGCCCAAATAACGGACCTGGGGTTTAAAGAGATCACACTTACTTGGCTTGAGTTTAATGCCATACTCTCTGAGACGCTGCAAAACTTTTCGCACATCATTCACATGGCTGTCGAATGTTTTACTGAAAACTAGCGTGTCGTCCAGATAAGGAATGCAGATGTTATCCCGGAGCCCTTCCAAACACTCCTCCATACACCGCTGAAAAGCTGCAGGAGCGTTCATGAGGCCGAATGGCATACGTATCCACTCATAGAGTCCCCATGGGGTCACAAATGCTGTCAGTGGTCTGCTCTCTTCAGAGATGAACCCCTGGTGATACGCTTTCCCCTGATCTAAGAGGGAGAACCAGGAATTACCACCTAAACTGTCCATGATGTCTTGGACCCGAGGGATGGGCTGGCGGTCGGGATGTGTCTTTCTGTTCAGGTCTCTGTAATCTATACACAACCGGAGGGTCCCGTCCTTCTTACGAACGCACACAACAGGTGAAGAATATGAAGAGTTTGACTTCCTAACCCAGCCCTGGACTATGAGGTCATAAATGTAACCCTTCATCTCCTGATACAGTGGCCTGGGCACTGACATGTATGTGCGCTTTACTGGTTCAGAGTCCTTTAGAGAAATAGTCATTTTCAATCGTTCAATGCAGCCAATGTCATTGTCTGATCTGGAGAAGGAGTGACACTCTTCTCTAAGCATTTGCCTAACAACCTCTCTCTGTTCTTCGGTTAGGTGAGTTAAATCTACTGGTGGATCCCACTGTTCAGTAGCAGTACATGGGGTTCGAACGCTGGTGTGATTCACTGTGGCTGGGGTGACAGTTTTTTCAAAGACTTGGGCAGGTAACACAGTCATAATGGTTTGTACTGTACCGATTATTGTGCGTCCTAGCAGGGCAATGTCGTGGTCAGTGGGGTTAGAGACATCAAGCAGGATAACTGGAAAAACACCTTTCCTGACTCTGACTAGTGTGTCAAAGAACTCAAGGTCGTCTGGCCACTGCGGGTTTAGGTCTGGCTGGAAAAACATTGTCATGTCATCTTTGAAAGGCTGGGAAGCTACACGGCACTCAATCTGAATGCTACTGTGTTTTGGTACAGCAACCTTCTCTTTCTTGGTTTTCACTGCGTATTCATCTGTCTGTTCTGCGCTAACAGCCTGTATAAAAGCTCTCACCTTGTTTCTATTGAGGCTTGGGAAAGCTGTTTTTACTGTACTGTATCGTTTAGTCTTTTCGGTCATTGTCAGGATGTGCTCGATAACATTGAAACCTATGATGGGATGTGATAGGTGACAGCCTTTCATTACCAGCACCGGGATGATCAGTTCCTTTGTTTGGTCAGTTTCAGAGGCTAGCCGAAAAGTTGTTTCAATCCATCCCAGGTACGGCATTTCAGTCCCATTTGCTGCAGTCAACCTTAGATCATCAGGTGAGTCCAGAATTTCTGAAACATCTCTCAGCCTTGCGTTTGGGAGAGATTCCTCTTTCCATCGTTCATCAATGACCGATACCTGAGAGCCTGTGTCCCATAGAGCTTGGAGGTGGTGGCGATTCAGGTGACACTCAATAAGGCACTGTCTGCCTACTAGCGAGGTGACCTTACGGGGGTGGCAACCTTGAGCTAGGGATGGTAAGGAGTGGGCATTTTCCTCTGTACAGGAAAACCTTTCACTATTAGAGTCAATTTTCAGGTGAGTGCATTTTTCCTTATGTTTAGTCCAATGTTGGTTTTGACATACTTTGGAACAGTACAGTGTCTCTTTACATGATGAACATTGTTTCAGGTTCTCAAATGAATCTTCTCTGGCACAATTTGCACATTCCTGGGACTTTTTGGTAGCTACGGTTAACACTCGTCCCTCAGCGGTAACCCGTTTCCGTTTAAAGGGGCCTCCCTTGATGGTCTGGCTCCCCGGATTTTACATCCAGCTTGAAAATGTTCTCCACTCCCACATCGGAAGCAGTGTGCGCAGCGTGCATCTGTTCTGGCCTGCTGGCAGACAAAACACCTCCTTGGAGCTTGAGCAGAGTGGTTGGTATACCGGTTAGGTGCATATTGATGCTGCGCAGGGTCAGGTGCTTGGGACCGACTGTAGTTGCTGTAATACTGCTGCTGGGAAACAGGTGGCTGGGGGTCCCTATTTGGCCTCCTAACTGGGGGTGGGGCATAGGCACAAGGCGGTGACTGAAACATAGGCTGCTGTAATGTCTCTTTAATCTGAGCAATCTCTGCACTGAGACCTTTTAGAGAAGCTACACCTGTCTTAAGTTCAGCTAACTCTGTTAACAGTCCTGCGGGTATCGTAGTTTTGGCTTCCTTCACAGGACACTTTGCAGATGGCGTATCTTCTAACTGGACTACACTTACAGTTGTAGCAGGCTGTGGGGCATTAAACCGCTTTTTGTTTCGTCTTTCTATCTCATTAGCACAAGCAATGTTAAGCTTCTCTAGCAAAACCTCATCTGATGTTTTGCTCTCTAGCAGGAGAGGCTGCATGTCAATCCTGATACTGTCACTCTGGAGACCCGTAAGGACTGTGTGAAAACACATGCTCTGGACTAGAGCAGGGTCATACTTAAGCCCTGATTCTGACTCCTGGGATGCAAACAGTACTTTTTGCCTCAAATCTAAAACGCGCATCAGGAAACTTTGAGGGGTCTCCTTGCTATGCTGTGCTTCTGAAGCTAGCTGTTTGTAAAGCTCTGTTGCACTCTTCTCTTGGAAGTGGGAACGCAGGATACATCTAAGTGTGGGAAGAGTTAGCTGGGGTTTACCTTCCAAGTAGCTGCGTAGCTGTGAGCCTGGAGAAATAGCCCTGACTACTGTGTCTACTATTTCTACCTCAGGATATCCTCTGTTAAGTCCATTTTCAATCTGATGGACACGGCTGGAAAAAATAAGTTTTTCTTTCTGGCCCGGTTCACCTATCTGACCAGAAATGTTAAACTCCTTGCGCCAGTATGAGCTGGGCTGTGCATTGGGTGAGAGCGGCACGCTCCCCTGAAGATTGGCATGTTGTTGGGGCTGACGCAGAGAATCACTGGCTTTGGCTGCAATAATCTGCTCAGTTCCCACCCCTTGTTGTGGAGTTACAGTTCTCAATTCCTCTATTCTGTGATGTGTTCCGGCTGGTTCAATATCATGGTCAATTTGCCCTGTTTTGTTATCTATGCCACTGATCATCTCTGTCATTTCGTCTCTAAGTAGCAACAATTCCGACATGCCGCCATCTTCTAACTCTGCAACTTCCTCTCTTTCCAGGAACATCATAATGCGAGTCATTAATGCTATGCGGGATTTGTCTTTAACATCTCTTCTCTGTTCGCCTGATATTTCAAGGAAATCACATATCTCTAGTAATTTGTCTTTAGTCAGGGTGTGCAATTCTCCTACTACCTCTTCCTGTAGTTCTTCCAAGGCGCTTGTCATGTTGACAGAACAGGAGGAACTTTTACTGTGCAGGAGTTGACTCTGAATTAGATGGTCCTTACTGTCTCTGATGGTCGATCAATGGCCTCAGTTGACACGTACTTAACCACTAACTTACAACTTCCCTCGAACAGCAACACTTTCCTCACTGCAGCCTGCCTGAGTTGTTATGTGGAGATTTAGCTGGCTCGGAATTCAGCGACCAGGGTGTGGAAACTGGACATCTGAGCAGCAATCTCAGCGGAGCCTCCAAAAATGTTACGCCCCTGAAAACAGGGGAGAAATAATCACGAGAGTGATACGGTGTTGTATTCTCAATTTAACATTTAGTTGAATCAATTTCACAAAAGTAACACATTACAAAACAACAGAAAAACCATTATACAAATAAACACAGCAAAATATCTTATTAACAACGTACATGTTCATTCACAATCGACATAAAATGGCAGCTACTCTCAGTACGATGCTATTCTTCACTTCAACCGAGCAGGGCTAATATTACTCTCTTCAAACTTAACTCTAACTTCCTCAAAACGTTACTAAGACACACCTTAAACACTCTTGACATGTTAGTGAGTTATAACATTTAAATTACTATTTTTATCATCAATAAAGTACCTGAAAACAGGGGAGAAATAATCACGAGAGTGATACGGTGTTGTATTCTCAATTTAACGTTTAGTTGAATGAGAAAAAGACCGCGATTTTCCCCAGGAATATGGGTGGAGACCAGAGCAATCGATCTCCGGCTCATAGATTAAGAGCATTTCGTAGATCACAGATTAACACTTTTAGGCACTACAAAATCAAGTAATCAATATAACATTTACACATTTACACATTACTCTCACAATTCGTACCCTTTGACAGATTTGAACTTTAACACAATTATATGAATGTTATCAATCTTTATCAACTGATACTGAATGCATCTTTTTAACCTTAGATGTTTTAAGATCCTCACATACTATGAACTTACTAATACTTTTTAATGTATAACAGGCTATGACTATTTCCTTTAACCTGTCACATGTACCTATCATCTAGTTTGAACAGTCATGTTTAAACATTGTTTTCAGACTGCAACCAAACATGATTTAGACCTTGTTTATGTGAAAGTGGTTATTTCTGTAGTTCAATTGCTGCAACTTGCTGAAAATTGTCCATAGTGTCCCTATCATCTAGTTTGAACAGTTATGTTTAAAACATTGTTTTCAGACTGCAATCAAATATTTTAGACCTTGTTCATGGAAAAGTGGTTATATTGTAGTTCAATTGCTGCAACCTGCTGAAAATTGTCCACAAGTGTACCTATCAACTAGTTTGAACAGTCATGTTTAAACATTGTTTTCAGACTGCATCAAACATGATTTAGACCTTGTTTATGGAAAAGTGGTTATTTATGTAGTTCAATTGCTGCAACTTGCTGACAATTGTCCACAGTGTCCCTATCAATCTAGTTTGAACAGTTCTGTAAAAAATGTACTTCCAGAGTGCAACCAAACATGATTTATACCTTGTTTATGTGAAAGTGGTTATTTCTGTAGTTCAATTGTTGCAACTTGCTGAAGATTTTCCACAAGTGTACCTATCATCTAGTTTGAACAGTCATGTTTAAACATTGTTTTCAGACTGCATCAAACATGATTTATACCTTGTTTATGTGAAAGTGGTTATTTCTGTAGTTCAATTGCTGCAACTTGCTGAAAATTGTCCATAGTGTCCCTATCATCTAGTGTGAACAGTTATGTTTAAAACATTGTTTTCAGACTGCAATCAAACATTTTAGACCTTGTTTATGGAAAAGGTGTTATTTCTGTAGTTCAATTGCTGCAACTTGCTGAAAATTGTCCAGTGTCCCTATCATCTAGTTTGAACAGTTCCGTAAAAAATGTACTTCCAGAGTCCAACCAAATATGATTTAGACCTTGTTTATGTGAAAGTGGTTATTTCTGTAGTTCAATTGCTGCAACTTGCTGAAAATTGTCCATAGTGTCCCTATTATCTAGTTTGAACAGTCATGTTTAATACATTGCTTTCAGACTGCATCAAACATGATTTAGACCTTGGCTATGGAAAAGTGGTTATTTCTGTAGTTCAATTGCTGCAACTTGCTGAAAATTGTCCATAGTGTCCCTATCATCTAGTTTGAACAGTTATGTTTAAAACATTGTTTTCAGACTGCAATCAAACATTTTATACCTTGTTCATGGAAAAGTGGTTATATTGTAGTTCAATTGCTGCAACCTGCTGAAAATTTTCCACAAGTGTACCTATCAACTAGTTTGAACAGTCATGTTTAAACATTGTTATCAGACTGCATCAAACATGATTTAGACCTTGTTTATGGAAAAGTGGTTATTTATGTAGTTCAATTGCTGCAACTTGCTGACAATTGTCCACAGTGTCCCTATCAATCTAGTTTGAACAGTTCTGTAAAAAATGTACTTCCAGAGTGCAACCAAACATGATTTATACCTTGTTTATGTGAAAGTGGTTATTTCTGTAGTTCAATTGCTGAAACTTGCTGAAAATTGTCCATAGTGTCCCTATTATCTAGTTTGAACAGTCATGTTTAATACATTGCTTTCAGACTGCATCAAACATGATTTAGAGTTTGGTTATGGAAAAGTGGTTATTTCTGTAGTTCAATTGCTGCAACTTGCTGAAAATTGTCCATAGTGTCCCTATCATCTAGTTTGAACAGTCATGTTTAAACATTGTTTTCAGACTGCATCAAACATGATTTAGACCTTGTTTATGTGAAAGTGGTTATTTCTGTAGTTCAATTGCTGCAACTTGCTGAAAATTGTCCATAGTGTCCCTATTATCTAGTTTGAACAGTCATGTTTAATACATTGCTTTCAGACTGCATCAAACATGATTTAGACCTTGTTCATGGAAAAGTGGTTATATTGTAGTTCAATTGCTGCAACTCGCTGAAAATTTTCCACAAGTGTACCTATCATCTACTTTGAACAGTTATGTTTAAAACATTGTTTTCAGACTGCAATCAAACATTTTAGACCTTGTTTATGGAAAAGTGGTTATTTCTGTAGTTCAATTGCTGTAACTTGCTGAAAATTGTCCAGTGTCCCTATCATCTAGTTTGAACAGTTCAGTAAAAAATGTACTTCCAGAGTCCAACCAAACATGATTTAGACCTTGTTTATGTGAAAGTGGTTATTTCTGTAGTTCAATTGCTGCAACTTGCTGAAAATTGTCCATAGTGTCCCTATTATCTAGTTTGAACAGTCATGTGTAATACATTGCTTTCAGACTGCATCAAACATGATTTAGACCTTGGCTATGGAAAAGTGGTTATTTCTGTAGTTCAATTGCTGCAACTTGCTGAAAATTGTCCATAGTGTCCCTATCATCTAGTTTGAACAGTTATGTTTAAAACATTGTTTTCAGACTGCAATCAAACATTTTAGACCTTGTTCATGGAAAAGTGGTTATATTGTAGTTCAATTGCTGCAACCTGCTGAAAATTGTGCACAAGTGTACCTATCAACTAGTTTGAACAGTCATGTTTAAAACATTGTTATCAGACTGCATCAAACATTTTAGACCTTGGCTATGGAAAAGTGGTTATTTCTGTAGTTCAATTGCTGCAACTTGCTGAAAATTGTCCACAAGTGTACCTATCATCTAGTTTGAACAGTCATGTTTAAACATTGTTTTCAGACTGCATCAAACATGATTTAGACCTTGGCTATGGAAAAGTGGTTATTTCTGAAATTCAATTGCTGCAACTTGCTGAAAATTGTCCACAAGTGTCCCTATCAATCTAGTTTGAACAGTTATGTTTAAAACATTGTTTTCAGACCGCATCAAACATGATATATACCTTGTTTATGGAAAAGGTGTTATTTCTGTAGTTCAATTGCTGCAACTTTGATGACAATTGTCCACAGTGTCCCTATCAATCTAGTTTGAACAGTTCTGTAAAAAATGTACTTCCAGAGTGCAACCAAACATGATTTAGACCTTGTTTATGTGAAAGTGGTTATTTCTGTAGTTCAATTGCTGCAACTTGCTGAAAATTGTCCATAGTGTCCCTATTATCTAGTTTGAACAGTCATGTTTAATACATTGCTTTCAGACTGCATCAAACATGATTTAGACCTTGGCTATGGAAAAGTGGTTATTTCTGTAGTTCAATTGCTGCAACTTGCTGAAAATTGTCCATAGTGTCCCTATCATCTAGTTTGAACAGTTATGTTTAAAACATTGTTTTCAGACTGCAATCAAACATTTTAGACCTTGTTCATGGAAAAGTGGTTATATTGTAGTTCAATTGCTGCAACCTGCTGAAAATTGTCCACAAGTGTACCTATCAACTAGTTTGAACAGTCATGTTTAAAACATTGTTATCAGACTGCATCAAACATGATTTAAGACCTTGTTTATGGAAAAGGTGTTATTTCTGTAGTTCAATTGCTGCAACTTGCTGAAAATTGTCCAGTGTCCCTATCATCTAGTTTGAACAGTTCCGTAAAAAATGTACTTCCAGAGTCCAACCAAACATGATTTAGACCTTGTTTATGTGAAAGTGGTTATTTCTGTAGTTCAATTGCTGCAACTTGCTGAAAATTGTCCATAGTGTCCCTATTATCTAGTTTGAACAGTCATGTTTAATACATTGTTTTCAGACTGCATCAAACATTTTAGACCTTGGCTATGGAAAAGTGGTTATTTCTGTAGTTCAATTGCTGCAACTTGCTGAAAATTGTCCACAAGTGTACCTATCATCTAGTTTGAACAGTCATGTTTAAACATTGTTTTCAGACTGCATCAAACATGATTTAGACCTTGGCTATGGAAAAGTGGTTATTTCTGAAATTCAATTGCTGCAACTTGCTGAAAATTGTCCACAAGTGTCCCTATCAATCTAGTTTGAACAGTTATGTTTAAAACATTGTTTTCAGACCGCATCAAACATGATATATACCTTGTTTATGGAAAAGGTGTTATTTCTGTAGTTCAATTGCTGCAACTTTGATGACAATTGTCCACAGTGTCCCTATCAATCTAGTTTGAACAGTTCTGTAAAAAATGTACTTCCAGAGTGCAACCAAACATGATTTAGACCTTGTTTATGTGAAAGTGGTTATTTCTGTAGTTCAATTGCTGCAACTTGCTGAAAATTGTCCATAGTGTCCCTATTATCTAGTTTGAACAGTCATGTTTAATACATTGCTTTCAGACTGCATCAAACATGATTTAGAGTTTGGTTATGGAAAAGTGGTTATTTCTGTAGTTCAATTGCTGCAACTTGCAGAAAATTGTCCATAGTGTCCCTATCATCTAGTTTGAACAGTCATGTTTAAACATTGTTTTCAGACTGCATCAAACATGATTTAGACCTTGTTTATGTGAAAGTGGTTATTTCTGTAGTTCAATTGCTGCAACTTCCTGAAAATTGTCCATAGTGTCCCTATTATCTAGTTTGAACAGTCATGTTTAATACATTGCTTTCAGACTGCATCAAACATGATTTAGACCTTGTTCATGGAAAAGTGGTTATATTGTAGTTCAATTGCTGCAACCTGCTGAAAATTGTCCACAAGTGTACCTATCAACTAGTTTGAACAGTCATGCTTAAACATTGTTTTCAGACTGCATCAAACATGATTTAGACCTTGTTTATGGAAAAGTGGTTATTTATGTAGTTCAATTGCTGCAACTTGCTGACAATTGTCCACAGTGTCCCTATCAATCTAGTTTGAACAGTTCTGTAAAAAATGTACTTCCAGAGTGCAACCAAACATGATTTATACCTTGTTTATGTGAAAGTGGTTATTTCTGTAGTTCAATTGTTGCAACTCGCTGAAAATTTTCCACAAGTGTACCTATCATCTACTTTGAACAGTTATGTTTAAAACATTGTTTTCAGACTGCAATCAAACATTTTAGACCTTGTTTATGGAAAAGTGGTTATTTCTGTAGTTCAATTGCTGTAACTTGCTGAAAATTGTCCAGTGTCCCTATCATCTAGTTTGAACAGTTCAGTAAAAAATGTACTTCCAGAGTCCAACCAAACATGATTTAGACCTTGTTTATGTGAAAGTGGTTATTTCTGTAGTTCAATTGCTGCAACTTGCTGAAAATTGTCCATAGTGTCCCTATTATCTAGTTTGAACAGTCATGTGTAATACATTGCTTTCAGACTGCATCAAACATGATTTAGACCTTGGCTATGGAAAAGTGGTTATTTCTGTAGTTCAATTGCTGCAACTTGCTGAAAATTGTCCATAGTGTCCCTATCATCTAGTTTGAACAGTTATGTTTAAAACATTGTTTTCAGACTGCAATCAAACATTTTAGACCTTGTTCATGGAAAAGTGGTTATATTGTAGTTCAATTGCTGCAACCTGCTGAAAATTGTGCACAAGTGTACCTATCAACTAGTTTGAACAGTCATGTTTAAAACATTGCTGTCAGACTGCATCAAACATGATTTAGACCTTGGCTATTGAAAAGTGGTTATTTCTGTAGTTCAATTGCTGCAACTTGCTGAAAATTGTCCATAGTGTCCCTATCATCTAGTTTGAACAGTTATGTTTAAAACATTGTTTTCAGACTGCAATCAAACATTTTAGACCTTGTTCATGGAAAAGTGGTTATATTGTAGTTCAATTGCTGCAACTTGCTGAAAATTGTCCATAGTGTCCCTATCATCTAGTTTGAACAGTTATGTTTAAAACATTGTTTTCAGACTGCAATCAAACATTTTAGACCTTGGCTATGGAAAAGTGGTTATTTCTGTAGTTCAATTGCAGCAACCTGCTGAAAATTGTCCACAAGTGTACCTATCAACTAGTTTGAACAGTCATGTTTAAAACATTGTTATCAGACTGCATCAAACATGATTTAAGACCTTGTTTATGGAAAAGGTGTTATTTCTGTAGTTCAATTGCTGCAACTTGCTGAAAATTGTCCAGTGTCCCTATCATCTAGTTTGAACAGTTCCGTAAAAAATGTACTTCCAGAGTCCAACCAAACATGATTTAGACCTTGTTTATGTGAAAGTGGTTATTTCTGTAGTTCAATTGCTGCAACTTGCTGAAAATTGTCCACAAGTGTCCCTATCAATCTAGTTTGAACAGTTATGTTTAAAACATTGTTTTCAGACCGCATCAAACATGATATATACCTTGTTTATGGAAAATGTGTTATTTCTGTAGTTCAATTGTTGCAACTTGCTGAAAATTGTCCAGTGTCCCTATCATCTAGTTTGAACAGTTCCGTAAAAAATGTACTTCCAGAGTCCAACCAAACATGATTTAGACCTTGTTTATGTGAAAGTGGTTATTTCTGTAGTTCAATTGCTGCAACTAGCTGAAAATTGTCCATAGTGTCCCTATTATCTAGTTTGAACAGTCATGTTTAATACATTGTTTTCAGACTGCATCAAACATTTTAGACCTTGGCTATGGAAAAGTGGTTATTTCTGTAGTTCAATTGCTGCAACTTGCTGAAAATTGTCCACAAGTGTACCTATCATCTAGTTTGAACAGTCATGTTTAAACATTGTTTTCAGACTGCATCAAACATGATTTAGACCTTGGCTATGGAAAAGTGGTTATTTCTGTAGTTCAATTGCTGCAAATTGCTGAAAATTGTCCATAGTGTCCCTATCAATCTAGTTTGAACAGTTATGTTTAAAACATTGTTTTCAGACCACATCAAACATGATATATACCTTGTTTATGGAAAAGGTGTTATTTCTGTAGTTCAATTGCTGCAACTTTGCTGACAATTGTCCACAGTGTCCCTATCAATCTAGTTTGAACAGTTCTGTAAAAAATGTACTTCCAGAGTGCAACCAAACATGATTTAGACCTTATTTATGTGAAAGTGGTTATTTCTGTAGTTCAATTGCTGCAACTTGCTGAAAATTGTCCATAGTGTCCCTATCATCTAGTTTGAACAGTTATGTTTAAAACATTGTTTTCAGACTGCAATCAAACATTTTAGACCTTGTTCATGGAAAAGTGGTTATATTGTAGTTCAATTGCTGCAACCTGCTGAAAATTGTCCACAAGTGTACCTATCAACTAGTTTGAACAGTCATGTTTAAACATTGTTTTCAGACTGCATCAAACATGATTTAGACCTTGTTTATGGAAAAGTGGTTATTTATGTAGTTCAATTGCTGCAACTTGCTGACAATTGTCCACAGTGTCCCTATCAATCTAGTTTGAACAGTTCTGTAAAAAATGTACTTCCAGAGTGCAACCAAACATGATTTAGACCTTGTTCATGGAAAAGTGGTTATATTGTAGTTCAATTGCTGCAACTTGCTGAAAATTGTCCATAGTGTCCCTATCATCTAGTTTGAACAGTTATGTTTAAAACATTGTTTTCAGACTGCAATCAAACATTTTAGACCTTGGCTATGGAAAAGTGGTTATTTCTGTAGTTCAATTGCAGCAACCTGCTGAAAATTGTCCACAAGTGTACCTATCAACTAGTTTGAACAGTCATGTTTAAAACATTGTTATCAGACTGCATCAAACATGATTTAAGACCTTGTTTATGGAAAAGGTGTTATTTCTGTAGTTCAATTGCTGCAACTTGCTGAAAATTGTCCACAAGTGTCCCTATCAATCTAGTTTGAACAGTTATGTTTAAAACATTGTTTTCAGACCGCATCAAACATGATATATACCTTGTTTATGGAAAAGGTGTTATTTCTGTAGTTCAATTGTTGCAACTTGCTGAAAATTGTCCAGTGTCCCTATCATCTAGTTTGAACAGTTCCGTAAAAAATGTACTTCCAGAGTCCAACCAAACATGATTTAGACCTTGTTTATGTGAAAGTGGTTATTTCTGTAGTTCAATTGCTGCAACTAGCTGAAAATTGTCCATAGTGTCCCTATTATCTAGTTTGAACAGTCATGTTTAATACATTGTTTTCAGACTGCATCAAACATTTTAGACCTTGGCTATGGAAAAGTGGTTATTTCTGTAGTTCAATTGCTGCAACTTGCTGAAAATTGTCCACAAGTGTACCTATCATCTAGTTTGAACAGTCATGTTTAAACATTGTTTTCAGACTGCATCAAACATGATTTAGACCTTGGCTATGGAAAAGTGGTTATTTCTGTAGTTCAATTGCTGCAAATTGCTGAAAATTGTCCATAGTGTCCCTATCAATCTAGTTTGAACAGTTATGTTTAAAACATTGTTTTCAGACCACATCAAACATGATATATACCTTGTTTATGGAAAAGGTGTTATTTCTGTAGTTCAATTGCTGCAACTTTGCTGACAATTGTCCACAGTGTCCCTATCAATCTAGTTTGAACAGTTCTGTAAAAAATGTACTTCCAGAGTGCAACCAAACATGATTTATACCTTGTTTATGTGAAAGTGGTTATTTCTGTAGTTCAATTGCTGCAACTTGCTGAAAATTGTCCATAGTGTCCCTATCATCTAGTTTGAACAGTTATGTTTAAAACATTGTTTTCAGACTGCAATCAAACATTTTAGACCTTGTTCATGGAAAAGTGGTTATATTGTAGTTCAATTGCTGCAACCTGCTGAAAATTGTCCACAAGTGTACCTATCAACTAGTTTGAACAGTCATGTTTAAACATTGTTTTCAGACTGCATCAAACATGATTTAGACCTTGTTTATGGAAAAGTGGTTATTTATGTAGTTCAATTGCTGCAACTTGCTGACAATTGTCCCACAGTGTCCCTATCAATCTAGTTTGAACAGTTCTGTAAAAAATGTACTTTCAGAGTGCAACCAAACATGATTTATACCTTGTTTATGTGAAAGTGGTTATTTCTGTAGTTCAATTGTTGCAACTTGCTGAAAATGTTCCACAAGTGTACCTATCATCTACATTGAACAGTTATATTTAAAACATTGTTTTCAGACTGCAATCAAACATTTTAGACCTTGTTTATGGAAAAGTGGTTATTTCTGTAGTTCAATTGCTGCAACTTGCTGAAAATTGTCCAGTGTCCCTATCATCTAGTTTGAACAGTTCCGTAAAAAATTTACTTCCAGAGTCCAACCAAACATGATTTAGACCTTGTTTATGTGAAAGTGGTTATTTCTGTAGTTCAATTGCTGCAACTTGCTGAAAATTGTCCATAGTGTCCCTATTATCTAGTTTGAACAGTCATGTTTAAAACATTGCTTTCAGACTGCATCAAACATGATTTAGACCTTGGCTATGGAAAAGTGGTTATTTCTGTAGTTCAATTGCTGCAACTTGCTGAAAATTGTCCATTGTGTCCCTATCATCTAGTTTGAACAGTTATGTTTAAAACATTGTTTTCAGACTGCAATCAAACATTTTAGACCTTGTTCATGGAAAAGTGGTTATATTGTAGTTCAATTGCTGCAACCTGCTGAAAATTGTCCACAAGTGTACCTATCAACTAGTTTGAACAGTCATGTTTAAAACATTGTTATCAGACTGCATCAAAGATGATTTAAGACCTTGGTTATGGAAAAGGTGTTATTTCTGTAGTTCAATTGCTGCAACTTGCTGAAAATTGTCCATAGTGTCCCTATTATCTAGTTTGAACAGTCATGTTTAATACATTGCTTTTCAGACTGCATCAAACATGATTTAGACCTTGGCTATGGAAAAGTGGTTATTTCTGTAGTTCAATTGCTGCAACTTGCTGACAATTGTCCTTAGTGTCCCTATCAATCTAGTTTGAACAGTTATGTTTAAAACATTGTTTTCAGACCGCATCAAACATGAGATATACCTTGTTATGGAAAAGGTGTTATTTCTGTAGTTCAAATTGCTGCAACTTGCTGAAAATTGTCCATAGTGTCCCTATTATCTAGTTTGAACAGTCATGTTTAATACATTGCTTTTCAGACTGCATCAAACATGATTTAGACCTTGGCTATGGAAAAGTGGTTATTTCTGTAGTTCAATTGCTGCAACTTGCTGAAAATTGTCCATAGTGTCCCTATCATCTAGTTTGAACAGTATGTTTTAAAACATTGTTTTCAGACTGCAATCAAACATGATTTAGACCTTGGTTATGGAAAAGTGGTTATTTCTGTAGTTCAATTGCTGCAACCTTGCTGAAAATTGTCCACAAGTGTACCTATCAATCTAGTTTGAACAGTTCATGTTTAAAACATTGTTATTCAGACTGCATCAAACATGATTTAGACCTTGTTTATGGAAAAGGTGTTATTTCTGTAGTTCAATTGCTGCAACTTGCTGAAAATTGTCCAAGTGTCCCTATCATCTAGTTTGAACAGTTCCGTAAAAAATGTACTTCCAGAGTCCAACCAAACATGATTTAGACCTTGTTTATGTGAAAGTGGTTATTTCTGTAGTTCAATTGCTGCAACTTGCTGAAAATTGTCCATAGTGTCCCTATTATCTAGTTTGAACAGTCATGTTTAATACATTGCTTTCAGACTGCATCAAACATGATTTAGACCTTGGCTATGGAAAAGTGGTTATTTCTGTAGTTCAATTGCTGCAACTTGCTGAAAATTGTCCTTAGTGTCCCTATCAATCTAGTTTGAACAGTTATGTTTTAAAACATTGTTTTCAGACCGCATCAAACATGATATATACCTTGTTTATGGAAAAGGTGTTATTTCTGTAGTTCAATTGCTGCAACTTTGCTGACAATTGTCCACAGTGTCCCTATCAATCTAGTTTGAACAGTTCTGTAAAAAATGTACTTCCAGAGTGCAACCAACATGATTTAGACCTTATTTATGTGAAAGTGGTTATTTCTGTAGTTCAATTGCTGCAACTTGCTGAAAATTGTCCATAGTGTCCCTATTATCTAGTTTGAACAGTCATGTTTAATACATTGTTTCAGACTGCATCAAAACATTTTAGACCTTGGCTATGGAAAAGTGGTTATTTCTGTAGTTCAATTGCTGCAACTTGCTGAAAATTGTCCATAGTGTACCCTATCATCTAGTTTGAACAGTCATGTTTAAACATTGTTTTCAGACTGCAATCAAACATGATTTAGACCTTGGTATGGAAAGTGGTTATTTCTGTAGTTCAATTGCTGCAACTTGCTGAAATTGTCCACAAGTGTCCCTATCAATCTAGTTTGAACAGTTATGTTTAAAACATTGTTTCAGCCTGCATCAAACATGATATTAGACCTTGTTTATGGAAAGGTGTTATTTCTGTAGTTCAATTGCTGCAACTTTGATGACAATTGTCCAAGTGTCCCTATCAATCTAGTTTGAACAGTTCTGTAAAAAATGTACTTCCAGAGTCGCAACCAAACAGGATTTAGACCTGTTTATGTGAAAGTGGTTATTTCTGTAGTTCAATTGCTGCAACTTGCTGAAATGTCCACAAGTGTACCTATCAACTAGTTTGAACAGTCATGTTTAAAACATTGTTATCAGACTGCATCAAACATGATTTAAGACCTTGTTTATGGAAAGGTGTTATTCTGTAGTTCAATTGCTTGCAACTTGCTGAAAATTGTCCAGTGTCCCTATCATCTAGTTTGAACAGTTCCGTAAAAAATGTACTTCCAGAGTCCAACCAAACATGATTTAGACCTTGTTTATGTGAAGTGGTTATTCTGTAGTTCAATTGCTGCAACTAGCTGAAAATTGTCCATAGTGTCCCTATATCTAGTTTGAACAGTCATGTTTAATACATTGTTTTCAGACTGCATCAACATTTTAGAACCTTGGCTATGGAAAAGTGGTTATTTCTGTAGTTCAATTGCTGCAAACTTGCTGAAAATTGTCCACAAGTGTACCTATCATCTAGTTTGAACAGTCATGTTAAACATTGTTTTCAGACTGCATCAAACATGATTTAGACCTTGGCTATGGAAAGTGGTTATTTCTGTAGTTCAATTGCTGCAATTGCTGAAAATTGTCCATAGTGTCCCTATCAATCTAGTTTGAGTTGTATGTTTAAAACATTGTTTTCAGACCGCATCAACATGATATATACCTTGTTTATGGAAAAGGTGTTATTTCTGTAGTTCAATTGCTGCAACTTGCTGACAATTGTCCACAGTGTCCCTATCAATCTAGTTTGAACAGTTCTGTAAAAAATGTACTTCCAGAGTGCAACCAAACATGATTTAGACCTTATTATGTGAAAGTGGTTATTTCTGTAGTTCAATTGCTGCAACTTGCTGAAAATGTCCATAGTGTCCCTATCATCTAGTTTGAACAGTTATGTTTAAAACATTGTTTTCAGACTGCAATCAAACATTTTAGACCTTGTTCATGGAAAAGTGGTTATATTGTAGTTAATTGCTGCAACCTGCTGAAAATTGTCCACAAGTGTACCTATCAACTAGTTTGAACAGTCATGTTTAAACATTGTTTCAGGACTGCATCAAACATGATTTAGACCTTGTTTATGGAAAGTGGTTATTCTGTAGTTCAATTGTTGCAACTTGCTGAACATTTTCCACAAGTGTACCTATCATCTACATTGAACAGTTATGTTGAAAACATTGTTTTCAGACTGCAATCAAACATTTTAGACCTTTTTTATGGAAAGTGGTTATTTCTGTAGTTCAATTGCTGCAACTTGCTGAAATTGTCCAGTGTCCCTATCATCTAGTTTGAACAGTTCCGTAAAAATTTACTTCCAGAGTCCAACCAAACATGATTTAGACCTTGTTTATGTGAAAGTGGTTATTTCTGTAGTTCAATTGCTGCAACTTGCTGAAAATTGTCCATAGTGTCCCTATTATCTAGTTTGAACAGTCATGTTTAAAACATTGCTTCAGACTGCATCAAACATGATTTAGACCTTGGCTATGGAAAAGTGGTTATTTCTGTAGTTCAATTGCTGCAACTTGCTGAAAATTGTCCATAGTGTCCTCATATCTAGTTGAACAGTCAGTTTAATACATTGACTTCAGACTGCTCAACATGATTAGACCTTGGCTATGGAAAAGTCGGTTATTCGTAGTTCAATTGCTTGACAAACTTCTGACAATTTCCACAGTGTCCATATCACGATCTAGTTGAACAGTTAGTTTTAAAACATTGTTTCCGAACCGCATCAACATGATATATACCGTTTTAGGAAAGTGTTATTTCTGTAGTTTCAATTGCTGCAACTTTGCTGACAATTGTCCACGTGTCCATATCAATCTAGTTTGAACATCTGTAAAAATGTACTCCAGGAGTGCCAACCAAACATGATTTAGAACCTATTTATGTGAAAGTGGTTATTTGAAAGTGGTTATTTCTGAGTTCAATTCTGAAACTGCTGAAAATTGTCCATTAGTGTACAATTATCTAGTTTGAAACAGTCATGTTAAACATTGCTTGTCCATATGCATCAAAATGATTTAGACCTTGTTTATGGAAAAGTTGTTATTCTTTGTAGTTCAATTGCTGCAACTTGCTGAAAATTGTCCAAGTGTCCCTATCAATCTAGTTTGACAGTTCTGTTAAACATGTTACTTCCAGAGGCCACCAAACATGATTTAGACCCTTGTTATGTGAAAGTGGTTATTTCGTAGTTCAATTGCTGCAACTTGCTGAAAATTGTCCATAGTGTCCCTATCATCTCGTTTGAACAGTCATGTTTAAACATGTTTCAGACTGCAATCAAACATTTTAGACCTTGGCTATGGAAAAGTGGTTATTCGTAGTTCCAATTGCTGCACACCTGCTGAAATATGTCCACAAGTGTACCTTATCAACTAGTTTGAACAGTCATGTTTAAAAATTGATTATTCAGGACTGTATCAAACATGATTTAAGACCTTGTTTATGGAAAAGGGTTATTTCTGTAAGTTCAATTGCTGCAACTTGCTGAAAATTGTCCACAAGTGTCCCTATCAATCTAGTTTGAACAGTTATGTTTAAAACATTGTTTTCAGACTGCATCAAACATGATTTAGACCTTGTTTATGGAAAAGGTGTTATTTCTGTAGTTCTATTGCTGCAACTTGCTGACAATTGTCCACAGTGTCCCTATCAATCTAGTTTGAACAGTTCTGTAAAAAATGTACTTCCAGAGTGCAACCAAACATGATTTAGACCTTGTTTATGTGAAAGTGGTTATTTCTGTAGTTCAATTGCTGCAACTTGCTGAAAATTGTCCATAGTGTCCCTATCATCTAGTTTGAACAGTCATGTTTAAAACATTGTTTTCAGACTGCATCAAACATGATTTAGACCTTGGCTATGGAAAAGTGGTTATTTCTGTAGTTCAATTGCTGCAACTTGCTGAAAATTGTCCATAGTGTCCCTATCATCTAGTTTGAACAGTTATGTTTAAAACATTGTTTTCAGACTGCATCAAACATGATTTAGACCTTGTTTATGGAAAAGGTGTTATTTCTGTAGTTCAATTGCTGCAACTTGCTGACAATTGTCCACAGTGTCCCTATCAATCTAGTTTGAACAGTTCTGTAAAAAATGTACTTCCAGAGTGCAACCAAACATGATTTAGACCTTGTTTATGTGAAAGTGGTTATTTCTGTAGTTCAATTGCTGCAACTTGCTGAAAATTGTCCATAGTGTCCCTATTATCTAGTTTGAACAGTCATGTTTAAACATTGTTTTCAGACTGCATCAAACATTTTAGACCTTGGCTATGGAAAAGTGGTTATTTCTGTAGTTCAATTGCTGCAACTTGCTGAAAATTGTCCACAAGTGTCCCTATCATCTAGTTTGAACAGTCATGTTTAAACATTGTTTTCAGACTGCATCAAACATGATTTAGACCTTGGCTATGGAAAAGTGGTTATTTCTGTAGTTCAATTGCTGCAACTTGCTGAAAATTGTCCACAGTGTCCCTATCAATCTAGTTTGAACAGTAATGTTTAAAACATTGTTTTCAGACCGCAATCAAACATGATATATACCTTGGTTATGTGAAAGGTGGTTATTTCTGTAGTTCAATTGCTGCAACTTTGATGACAATGTCCACAGTGTACCCTATCATCTAGTTTGAACAGTTCTGTAAAAAATGTCTTCCAGAGTGCAACCAAACTGATTTAGACCTTGTGTATGTGAAAGTGGTTATTTCTGTAGTTCAATTGCTGCAACTTGCTGAAAATTGTCACATAGTGTCCCTATTATCTAGTTTGAACAGTCATGTTTAAATACATTGCTTTCAGACTGCATCAAACATGATTTAGACCTTGGCTATGGAAAAGTGGTTATTTCTGTAGTTCAATTGCTGCAACTTGCTGAAAATTGTCCTATAGTGTCCCTATCAATCTAGTTTGAACAGTTAGTTTTAAAAACATTGTGTTCAGACCGCATCAAACATGATATATACCTTGTTTATGGAAAATGGTGTTATTTCTGTAGTTCAATGCTGCAACTTTGCTGACCATTGTCCACAGTGTCCCTATCATCTAGTTTGAACAGTTCTGTAAAAAATGTACTTCCAGAGTGCAACCAAACATGATTTAGACCTTGTTTATGTGAAAGTGGTTATTTCTGTAGTTCAATTGCTGCAACTTGCTGAAAATTGTCCATAGGGTCCCTATCATCTAGTTTGAACAGTTATGTTTAAAACATTGTTTTCAGACTGCATCAAACATTTTAGACCTTGTTTATGGAAAAGTGGTTATTTCTGTAGTTCAATTGCTGCAACTTGCTGAAAATTGTCCATAGTGTCCCTATCATCTAGTTTGAACAGTTATGTTTAAAACATTGTTTTCAGACTGCAATCAAACATTTTAGACCTTGTTTATGGAAAAGTGGTTATTTCTGTAGTTCAATTGCTGCAACTTGCTGAAAATTGTCCACAGTGTCCCTATCATCTAGTTTGAACAGTCATGTTTAAAACATTGTTTTCAGACTGCATCAAACATGATTTAGACCTTGTTTATGGAAAAGTGTTATTTCTGTAGTTCAATTGCTGCAACTTGCTGAAAATTGTCCAGTGTCCCTATCATCTAGTTTGAACAGTTCTGTAAAAAATGTACTTCCAGAGTGCAATCAAACATGATTTAGACCTTGTTTATGGAAAGTGGTTATTTCTGTAGTTCAATTGCTGCAACTTGCTGAAAATTGTCCACAGTGTCCCTATCATCTAGTTTGAACAGTTATGTTTAAAACATTGTTTTCAGACTGCATCAAACATGATTTAGACCTTGTTTATGGAAAAGGTGTTATTTCTGTAGTTCAATTGCTGCAACTTGCTGAAAATTGTCCAGTGTCCCTATCATCTAGTTTGAACAGTTCTGTAAAAAATGTACTTCCAGAGTGCAACCAAACATGATTTAGACCTTGTTTATGTGAAAGTGGTTATTTCTGTAGTTCAATTGCTGCAACTTGCTGAAAATTGTCCATAGTGTCCCTATCATCTAGTTTGAACAGTCATGTTTAAACATTGTTTTCAGACTGCATCAAACATTTTAGACCTTGGCTATGGAAAAGTGGTTATTTCTGTAGTTCAATTGCTGCAACTTGCTGAAAATTGTCCACAAGTGTCCCTATCATCTAGTTTGAACAGTCATGTTTAAACATTGTTTTCAGACTGCATCAAACATGATTTAGACCTTGTTTATGGAAAAGTGGTTATTTCTGTAGTTCAATTGCTGCAACTTGCTGAAAATTGTCCATAGTGTCCCTATCAATCTAGTTTGAACAGTTATGTTTAAAACATTGTTTTCAGACTGCATCAAACATGATTTAGACCTTGTTTATGGAAAAGTGTTATTTCTGTAGTTCAATTGCTGCAACTTGCTGACAATTGTCCACAGTGTCCCTATCAATCTAGTTTGAACAGTTCTGTAAAAAATGTACTTCCAGAGTGCAACCAAACATGATTTAGACCTTGTTTATGTGAAAGTGGTTATTTCTGTAGTTCAATTGCTGCAACTTGCTGAAAATTGTCCATAGTGTCCCTATCATCTAGTTTGAACAGTTATGTTTAAAACATTGTTTTCAGACTGCATCAAACATTTTAGACCTTGTTATGGAAAAGTGGTTATTTTGTAGTTCAATTGCTGCAACTTGCTGAAAATTGTCCACAAGTGTCCCTATCATCTAGTTTGAACAGTCATGTTTAAACATTGTTTTCAGACTGCATCAAACATGATTTAGACCTTGTTTATGGAAAAGTGGTTATTTCTGTAGTTCAATTGCTGCAACTTGCTGACAATTGTCCACAGTGTCCCTATCATCTAGTTTGAACAGTTCTGTAAAAAATGTACTTCCAGAGTGCAACCAAACATGATTTAGACCTTGTTTATGTGAAAGTGGTTATTTCTGTAGTTCAATTGCTGCAACTTGCTGAAAATTGTCCACAGTGTCCCTATCATCTAGTTTGAACAGTTATGTTTAAAACATTGTTTTCAGACTGCATCAAACATTTTAGACCTTGTTTATGGAAAAGTGGTTATTTCTGTAGTTCAATTGCTGCAACTTGCTGAAAATTGTCCAGTGTCCCTATCATCTAGTTTGAACAGTTCTGTAAAAAATTTACTTCAGAGTGCAACCAAACATGATTTAGACCTTGTTTATGTGAAAGTGGTTATTTCTGTAGTTCAATTGCTGCAACTTGCTGAAAATTGTCCATAGTGTCCCTATCATCTAGTTTGAACAGTCATGTTTAAAACATTGTTTTCAGACTGCATCAAACATGATTTAGACCTTGGCTATGGAAAAGTGGTTATTTCTGTAGTTCAATTGCTGCAACTTGCTGAAAATTGTCCATAGTGTCCCTATCATCTAGTTTGAACAGTTATGTTTAAAACATTGTTTTCAGACTGCATCAAACATTTTAGACCTTGTTTATGGAAAAGTGGTTATTTTGTAGTTCAATTGCTGCAACTTGCTGAAAATTGTCCACAGTGTCCCTATCATCTAGTTTGAACAGTCATGTTTAAAACATTGTTTTCAGACTGCATCAAACATGATTTAGACCTTGTTTATGGAAAAGTGGTTATTTCTGTAGTTCAATTGCTGCAACTTGCTGAAAATTGTCCACAGTGTCCCTATCATCTAGTTTGAACAGTTATGTTTAAAACATTGTTTTCAGACTGCATCAAACATGATTTAGACCTTGTTTATGGAAAAGGTGTTATTTCTGTAGTTCAATTGCTGCAACTTGCTGACAATTGTCCACAGTGTCCCTATCATCTAGTTTGAACAGTTCTGTAAAAAATGTACTTCCAGAGTGCAACCAACATGATTTAGACCTTGTTTATGTGAAAGTGGTTATTTCTGTAGTTCAATTGCTGCAACTTGCTGAAAATTGTCCATAGTGTCCCTATTATCTAGTTTGAACAGTCATGTTTAAAACATTGCTTTCAGACTGCATCAAACATGATTTAGACCTTGGCTATGGAAAAGTGGTTATTTCTGTAGTTCAATTGCTGCAACTTGCTGAAAATTGTCCATAGTGTCCCTATCATCTAGTTTGAACAGTTATGTTTAAAACATTGTTTTCAGACTGCATCAAACATGATTTAGACCTTGTTTATGGAAAAGGTGTTATTTCTGTAGTTCAATTGCTGCAACTTGCTGAAAATTGTCCACAGTGTCCCTATCAATCTAGTTTGAACAGTTCTGTAAAAATGTACTTCCAGAGTGCAACAAACATGATTTAGACCTTGTTTATGTGAAAGTGGTTATTTCTGTAGTTCAATTGCTGCAACTTGCTGAAAATTGTCCATAGTGTCCCTATCATCTAGTTTGAACAGTCATGTTTAAAACATTGTTTTCAGACTGCATCAAACATGATTTAGACCTTGGCTATGGAAAAGTGGTTATTTCTGTAGTTCAATTGCTGCAACTTGCTGAAAATTGTCCATTGTGTCCCTATCATCTAGTTTGAACAGTTATGTTTAAAACATTGTTTTCAGACTGCAATCAAACATTTTAGACCTTGTTCATGGAAAAGTGGTTATTTCTGTAGTTCAATTGCTGCAACTTGCTGAAAATTGTCCATAGTGTCCCTATCATCTAGTTTGAACAGTTATGTTTAAAACATTGTTTTCAGACTGCATCAAACATTTTAGACCTTGTTTATGGAAAAGTGGTTATTTCTGTAGTTCAATTGCTGCAACTTGCTGAAAATTGTCCACAGTGTCCCTATCATCTAGTTTGAACAGTCATGTTTAAAACATTGTTTTCAGACTGCATCAAACATGATTTAGACCTTGTTTATGGAAAAGTGTTATTTCTGTAGTTCAATTGCTGCAACTTGCTGAAAATTGTCCAGTGTCCCTATCATCTAGTTTGAACAGTTCTGTAAAAAATGTACTTCCAGAGTGCAACCAAACATGATTTAGACCTTGTTTATGGAAAGTGGTTATTTCTGTAGTTCAATTGCTGCAACTTGCTGAAAATTGTCCATAGTGTCCCTATCATCTAGTTTGAACAGTCATGTTTAAAACATTGTTTTCAGACTGCATCAAACATGATTTAGACCTTGTTATGGAAAAGTGGTTATTTCTGTAGTTCAATTGCTGCAACTTGCTGAAAATTGTCCACAGTGTCCCTATCATCTAGTTTGAACAGTTCTGTAAAAATGTTTCCAGAGTGCAACAAACATGATTTAGACCTTGTTTATGTGAAAGTGGTTATTTCTGTAGTTCAATTGCTGCAACTTGCTGAAAATTGTCCATAGTGTCCCTATCATCTAGTTTGAACAGTCATGTTTAAAACATTGTTTTCAGACTGCATCAAACATGATTTAGACCTTGGTTTATGGAAAAGTGGTTATTTCTGTAGTTCAATTGCTGCAACTTGCTGAAAATTGTCCATAGTGTCCCTATCATCTAGTTTGAACAGTTATGTTTAAAACATTGTTTTCAGACTGCATCAAACATTTAGACCTTGTTTATGGAAAAGTGGTTATTTCTGTAGTTCAATTGCTGCAACTTGCTGAAAATTGTCCATAGTGTCCCTATCATCTAGTTTGAACAGTTATGTTTAAAACATTGTTTTCAGACTGCATCAAACATGATTTAGACCTTGTTTATGGAAAAGGGTTATTTCTGTAGTTCAATTGCTGCAACTTGCTGAAAATTGTCCAGTGTCCCTATCATCTAGTTTGAACAGTTCTGTAAAAAATGTACTTCCAGAGTGCAACCAAACATGATTTAGACCTTGTTTATGTGAAAGTGGTTATTTCTGTAGTTCAATTGCTGCAACTTGCTGAAAATTGTCCATAGTGTCCCTATCATCTAGTTTGAACAGTCATGTTTAAAACATTGTTTTCAGACTGCATCAAACATTTTAGACCTTGGCTATGGAAAAGTGGTTATTTCTGTAGTTCAATTGCTGCAACTTGCTGAAAATTGTCCACAAGTGTCCCTATCATCTAGTTTGAACAGTCATGTTTAAACATTGTTTTCAGACTGCATCAAACATGATTTAGACCTTGGTTATGGAAAAGTGGTTATTTCTGTAGTTCAATTGCTGCAACTTGCTGAAAATTGTCCACAAGTGTCCCTATCAATCTAGTTTGAACAGTTATGTTTAAAACATTGTTTTCAGACTGCATCAAACATGATTTAGACCTTGTTTATGGAAAAGTGTTATTTCTGTAGTTCAATTGCTGCAACTTGCTGACAATTGTCCACAGTGTCCCTATCATCTAGTTTGAACAGTTCTGTAAAAAATGTACTTCCAGAGTGCAACCAAACATGATTTAGACCTTGTTTATGTGAAAGTGGTTATTTCTGTAGTTCAATTGCTGCAACTTGCTGAAAATTGTCCATAGTGTCCCTATCATCTAGTTTGAACAGTCATGTTTAAAACATTGTTTTCAGACTGCATCAAACATGATTTAGACCTTGGCTATGAAAAGTGGTTATTTCTGTAGTTCAATTGCTGCAACTTGCTGAAAATTGTCCATAGTGTCCCTATCATCTAGTTTGAACAGTTATGTTTAAAACATTGTTTTCAGACTGCATCAAACATTTTAGACCTTGTTTATGGAAAAGTGGTTATTTCTGTAGTTCAATTGCTGCAACTTGCTGAAAATTGTCCATAGTGTCCCTATCATCTAGTTTGAACAGTTATGTTTAAAACATTGTTTTCAGACTGCATCAAACATTTTAGACCTTGTTTATGGAAAAGTGGTTATTTCTGTAGTTCAATTGCTGCAACTTGCTGAAAATTGTCCACAGTGTCCCTATCATCTAGTTTGAACAGTCATGTTTAAAACATTGTTTTCAGACTGCATCAAACATGATTTAGACCTTGTTTATGGAAAAGGTGTTATTTCTGTAGTTCAATTGCTGCAACTTGCTGAAAATTGTCCAGTGTCCCTATCATCTAGTTTGAACAGTTCTGTAAAAAATGTACTTCCAGAGTGCAACCAAACATGATTTAGACCTTGTTTATGTGAAAGTGGTTATTTCTGTAGTTCAATTGCTGCAACTTGCTGAAAATTGTCCATAGTGTCCCTATCATCTAGTTTGAACAGTCATGTTTAAACATTGTTTTCAGACTGCATCAAACATTTTAGACCTTGGCTATGGAAAAGTGGTTATTTCTGTAGTTCAATTGCTGCAACTTGCTGAAAATTGTCCAAGTGTCCCTATCATCTAGTTTGAACAGTCATGTTTAAACATTGTTTTCAGACTGCATCAAACATGATTTAGACCTTGTTATGGAAAAGTGGTTATTTCTGTAGTTCAATTGCTGCAACTTGCTGAAAATTGTCCACAGTGTCCCTATCAATCTAGTTTGAACAGTTATGTTTAAAACATTGTTTTCAGACTGCATCAAACATGATTTAGACCTTGTTTATGGAAAAGTGTTATTTCTGTAGTTCAATTGCTGCAACTTGCTGACAATTGTCCACAGTGTCCCTATCAATCTAGTTTGAACAGTTCTGTAAAAAATGTACTTCCAGAGTGCAACCAAACATGATTTAGACCTTGTTTATGGAAAGTGGTTATTTCTGTAGTTCAATTGCTGCAACTTGCTGAAAATTGTCCATAGTGTCCCTATCATCTAGTTTGAACAGTCATGTTTAAAACATTGTTTTCAGACTGCATCAAACATGATTTAGACCTTGGCTATGGAAAAGTGGTTATTTCTGTAGTTCAATTGCTGCAACTTGCTGAAAATTGTCCATAGTGTCCCTATCAATCTAGTTTGAACAGTTATGTTTAAAACATTGTTTTCAGACCGCATCAAACATGATATAGACCTTGTTTATGGAAAGGTGTTATTTCTGTAGTTCAATTGCTGCAACTTGCTGACAATTGTCCACAGTGTCCCTATCATCTAGTTTGAACAGTCTGTTAAAAATGTACTTCCAGAGTGCAACCAAACATGATTTAGACCTTGTTTATGTGAAAGTGGTTATTTCTGTAGTTCAATTGCTGCAACTTGCTGAAAATTGTCCATAGTGTCCCTATCATCTAGTTTGAACAGTCATGTTTAAAATTGTTTTCAGACTGCATCAAACATGATTTAGACCTTGGCTATGGAAAAGTGGTTATTTCTGTAGTTCAATTGCTGCAACTTGCTGAAAATTGTCCAAGTGTCCCTATCATCTAGTTTGAACAGTTATGTTTAAAACATTGTTTTCAGACTGCAATCAAACATTTAGACCTTGTTTATGGAAAAGTGGTTATTTCTGTAGTTCAATTGCTGCAACTTGCTGAAATGTTGCCATAGTGTCCCTATCATCTAGTTTGAACAGTTTGTTTAAAACATGTTTTCAGACTGCAATCAAACATTTAGACCTTGTTTATGGAAAAGTGGTTATTTCTGTAGTTCAATTGCTGCAACTGCTGTGAAAATTGTCCACAAGTGTACCTATCATCTAGTTTGAACAGTCATGTTTAAAACATTGTTTTCAGACTGCATCAAACATGATTAGACCTTGTTTATGGAAAAGGTGTTATTTTGTAGTTCAATTGCTGCAACTTGCTGAAATTGTCCAGTGTCCCTATATCTAGTTTGAACAGTTCTGTAAAAATGTACTTCAGAGTGCAACCAAACATGATTTAGACCTTGTTATGGAAAGTGGTTATTTCTGTAGTTCAATTGCTGCAACTTGCTGAAAATTGTCACAAGTGTCCCTATCATCTAGTTTGAACAGTTTGTTTAAAACATTGTTTTCAGACTGCATCAAACATGATTTAGACTTGTTTATGGAAAAGTGGTTATTTCTGTAGTTCAATTGCTGCAAACTTGCTGACAATTGTCCACAGTGTCCCTATCAATCTAGTTTGAACAGTTCTGGTTAAAAATGTACTTCAGAGTGCAACCAAACATGATTTAGACCTTGTTTATGGAAAGTGGTTATTTCTGTAGTTCAATTGCTGCAACTTGCTGAAAATTGTCCATAGTGTCCCTATCATCTAGTTTGAACAGTTATGTTTAAAAACATTGTTTTCAGACTGCATCAAACATGATTTAGACCTTGTTTATGGAAAAGTGTTATTTCTGTAGTTCAATTGCTGCAACTTGCTGACAATTGTCCACAGTGTCCCTATCAATCTAGTTTGAACAGTTTGTAAAAAATGTACTTCCAGAGTGCAACCAAACATGATTTAGACCTGTTTATGGAAAGTGGTTATTTCTGTAGTTCAATTGCTGCAACTTGCTGAAAATTGTCCATAGTGTCCCTATCATCTAGTTTGAACAGTCATGTTTAAACATTGTTTTCAGACTGCATCAAACATGATTTAGACCTTGTTATGGAAAAGTGGTATTTCTGTAGTTCAATTGCTGCAATGCTGAAATGCTGAAAATTGTCCATAGTGTCCCTATCAATCTAGTTTGAACAGTTATGTTTAAACATTGTTTTCAGACTGCATCAAACATGATTTACCTTGTTTATGGAAAAGTGGTTATTTCTGTAGTTCAATTGCTGCAACTTGCTGAAAATTGTCCACAGTGTCCCTATCAATCTAGTTTGAACAGTTCTGTAAAAAATGTTTCCAGAGTGCAACCAAACATGATTTAGACCTGTTTATGTGAAAGTGGTTATTCTGTAGTTCAATTGCTGCTGAAACTTGCTGAAAATTGTCCATAGTGTCCTATCATCTAGTTTGAACAGTCATGTTTAAAACATTGTTTTCAGACTGCATCAAACATTTTAGACCTTGTTTATGGAAAAGTGGTTATCTGTAGTTCAATTGCTGCAACTTGCTGAAAATTGTCCACAAGTGTCCTATCAATAGTTTGAACAGTATGTTTAAACATTGTTTCAGACTGCATCAACATGATTTAGACCTTGTTTATGGAAAAGGTGGTATTTCTGTAGTTCAATTGCTGCAACTTGCTGAAAATTGTCCCAGTGTCCTATCAATCTAGTTTGAACAGTCTGTTTAAAAAATGTACTTCCAGAGTGCAATCAAACATGATTTAGACCTTGTTTATGGAAAAGTGGTTATTTCTGTAGTTCAATTGCTGCAACTTGCTGACAATTGTCCACAGTGTCCCTATCATCTAGTTTGAACAGTTCTGTAAAAATTGCTTTCAGACTGCAATCAAACATGATTTAGACCTTGTTATGGAAAAGTGGTTATTTCTGTAGTTCAATTGCTGCAACTTGCTGAAAATTGTCACAAGTGTCCCTATCATCTAGTTTGAACAGTCATGTTAAACATGTTTCAGACTGCATCAAACATGATTTAGACCTTGTTATGGAAAAGTGGTTATTTCTGTAGTTCAATTGCTGCAACTTGCTGAAAATTGTCCATAGTGTCCCTATCATCTAGTTTGAACAGTTATGTTTAAAAATTGTTTCAGACTGCATCAAACATGATTTAGACCTTGTTTATGGAAAGGTGTTATTTCTGTAGTTCAATTGCTGCAACTTGCTGAAATTGTCCACAGTGTCCCTATCATCTAGTTTGAACAGTCTGTTAAAACTGTACTTCCAGAGTGCAACCAAACATGATTTAGACCTTGTTTATGGAAAAGTGGTTATTTCTGTAGTTCAATTGCTGCAACTTGCTGAAAATTGTCCATAGTGTCCCTATCATCTAGTTTGAACAGTCATGTTAAACATTGTTTTCAGACTGCAATCAAACATTTTAGACCTTGTTATGGAAAAGTGGTTATTCTGTAGTTCAATTGCTGCAACTTGCTGAAAATTGTCCACAAGTGTCCCTATCATCTAGTTTGAACAGTCATGTTTAAACATTGTTTTCAGACTGCATCAAACATGATTTAGACTTGTTTATGGAAAGTGGTTATTCTGTAGTTCAATTGCTGCAACTTGCTGAAAATTGTCCACAGTGTCCCTATCATCTAGTTTGAACAGTTCGTAAAAATGTTTTCAGACTGCAATCAACATGATTTAGACTTGTTTATGGAAAGTGGTTATTTCTGTAGTTCAATTGCTGCAACTTGCTGAAAATTGTCCACAGTGTCCCTATCAATCTAGTTTGACACAGTTCTGTAAACATGTTTTCAGAGTGCATCAAACATGATTTAGACCTTGTTATGGAAAAGTGGTTATTTCTGTAGTTCAATTGCTGCAACTGCTGAAAATTGTCACAAGTTCCCTATCATCTAGTTTGAACAGTCATGTTTAAACATTGTTTTCAGACTGCATCAAACATGATTAGACCTTGTTTATGGAAAAGTGGTTATTTCTGTAGTTCAATTGCTGCAACTTGCTGAAAATTGTCAACAGTGTCCCTATCATCTAGTTTGAACAGTCATGTTTAAAAATTGCTTTCAGACTGCATCAAACATGATTTAGACCTTGTTTATGGAAAAGTGGTTATTTCTGTAGTTCAATTGCTGCAACTTGCTGAAAATTGTCCATAGTGTCCCTATCATCTAGTTTGAACAGTTATGTTTAAAACATTGGTTCAGACGCATCAAACATGATTTAGACCTTGTTTATGGAAAAGGTGTTTATTTCTGTAGTTCAATTGCTGCAACTTGCTGACAATTGTCCAC
>NW_022262737.1:0-77500 GCF_002021735.2 Oncorhynchus kisutch
CTGTCTGTCTGTCTGTCTGTCTGTCTGTCTGTCTGTCTGTCTGTCTGTCTGTCTGTCTGTCTGTCGTCTACAGTTGCTGTCAATATTTCATATATTCCAGAGTCTCCCTTGGAGGTTTAGACTGATCTGCTCTGTGTCTTGTCCCACGGTGCTGTCAACATCATTATATTCAGAGTTCTCCCTGCGAGTTTATACTGTTCTGTCTTGTTCTGTCTGTCTGTCCTTGTCTGTCTGTCTGTCTGTCCCACGGTGCTTGCAACATCATATATTCAGAGTCTCCCTGGAGGTTTAGACTGTCTGTCTGTCTGTCTGTCTGTCTGTCCCACAGTGCTGTCAACATCATATATTCAGAGTCTCCCTGGAGGTTTAGACTGTCTGTCTGTCTGTCTGTCTGTCCCACGGTGCTGTATCTGATCTGTTATCTCAACATTAAGGGCTTGATGACTTGATGCATGTACATTCTTTGATGTTCTTTTCTCAGTTGTATTTGATGGTATGATTGTAATAAGTGTGTGTGTGTGGTGTGTGTGTGTGTGTGTGTGTGTGTGTGTGTGTGTGTCCAGTGTCGGAGACAGAGAGTGCTAAGAGCAGTGGAGACTGTCTCCCTCAACAGGACTTCCCAGAGGTCAACGGTCCATTCAAGCGGCATAATTCCGGCATCGTCCGCGGCAACTGTCCCTATGACGATGTAGCCTGTGAGCCCAAGAGGTCAACCAGCACAGGTAAATACCTGGAACTAACTGTCCCTATGACGATGTAGCCTGTGAGCCCAAGAGGTTAACCAGCACAGGTAAATACCTGGAACTAACTGTCCCTATGACGATGTAGCCTGTGAGCCCAAGAGGTCAACCAGCACAGGTAAATTGTACTATTGGTGTAACACTGAGTATAGTTACATGCACACTATAATGTGATTATTATGGATAGTCAGATTAATTTAATCGTTTGATTAAAACATTTACATGCTGTACGATTAATAATAATAACCCTGTTTCCATGGAGACGTCTCTCTGATAAATGCAGAACATCACCCGTCTAAATTAACATTCTACCACAGCGAACATGTTATTTTTTTGAGAAGCATATTTGATTCTGAGTTGGGACATTATAAAGTTTGTACGCGAGAACTACTTCTAAAAACCCGTATATTCAGTTGTTCCGAACTCACTTCACTAAAGAGGCAGGCTCTCGGCTGGTGTCAGCACAGGTGCAGATCAAACACACCACTGGGACGCCGGTTTAAGGTGTTTACACGTCCTAATCATTTGAAAGACTGCTCAGAAAACGGCATATGCTTACTTTGATTTTAACTTACGCCGATTTCAGATAAACAGAGGAAAGTGTTCACATGAATTTTGCATAACTGCTGACTGCCATGATCCATGTAATACCAAACTATTAGTGACTGTAAACATACTCACTGATTCTCTCTTTCTGTCTGCCTCCCTCTCTTTCTCTCCCTCCCTCTCCCTCTCTCTTTCTCTCCCTCTCTCTTTCTCTTTCTCTCCCTCTCTGTCGTTCTGTTTGTCTATTCCTCTCCTCCCTCCCTTCCTTCCATCCCTACTTCCCTCTCTCGGAACTCTCCCTCCACCCTTCTTCCCTCTCCTCTCTCTTTTCTCCCTCTCTCCCTACCTCCCTCTCCTCTCTCTTCACTCCCCCTACCTCCCTCTCCCCCTCCTCTCTCTTCTCTACCTCTCCCTGTCTCTTCTCCCTCCCTCACTCCATACCTCCTTCTCCTCTCATCTCTCTTCTCTCCCCCTACCTTCCCCTCCCCTGTCTTCTCTCCCTCTCCCTGTCTCTTCTCCCTCCCTCACTCCATACCTCCTTCTCCTCTCCTCTCTCTTCTCTCCCCCTACCTCCCCCTCCCCTGTCTTCTCTCCCTGTCTCCCCCCCCCCCCCTCTCTCCAGACCATGTAGCAGGTCTCGTGTTGAGCTCCTCTCTGAATGAGGTAGGTGTGGTTGAGACCAACAGTCTGAGGAGGAGACATCTCACTGCCCTTGAGGAGGGAGGTGGCAGTAGGAGTAGTGTTGGAGGAGGAGTAGGAGGTGAGCCATAACTATAATCCATAACTGATCTATCTATTGTCTGTTTACTGTCTGTCTGTCTTCCATGATGTATTGGATGTCTCTGTAGTGCAGGGCTGGAGGATGTGAGTCAGCTGTATCTATCACCCAGAACTATTTCCTGTCTAGTTCTGTCTTTGTTTATTTGGCTCTATATCTGTACTGGATGGTAGGTGATGGCTGTGAGCCTGCTGTAACTATCCATCAGAACTCACCTAGCGATTTAGACTTGTATTGATTGTCTAGTTGTGATGTCTCAATCTGTACTGTATAGTAGATGTGCTGTACTCAGTTTACTGTATGTTGTGTAGAACATGTCGTGTTTCAGGAGAATTGTTTCTTTCCTGCTCAAAGGACCATGACAGATAGAGAGATAATAAAGTCCTCCTCTCTTCTCCTCCCTCCTTTCCTCTCCCCTCCTCTCTCATCCTCTTCTCCTCTCCCCTCCTCTCACCTCACCTCCTCTCCCCTCTCCTCTTCTCCTCTCCCCTCCCCTCTCCTCACCTCCTCTCCCCTCCTTTCACCTCCTCTCCTTTCCTCTCTCATCCTCTTCTCCTCTCCCCTCCTCTCCTCTTCTATCCTCTCCCCTCTTCACCTCCCCTCCTCTCACCTCCTCTCCCTCCTTTCCTCTCCCCTCCTCTCCTCTTCTATCCTCTCCCCTCTTCACCTCCTTTCCCCTCCTCTCCAGGCCATGACTGGCAGGGTGTGCGAGGGTGCAGACTGAGTGGAGACAACAGGGTTGTCAGTGGTAGCAGTGGCACGCCAGTGTTGGGTCTGGGGCTGCACCAGGGAGAGACTGACCCAGCCAGGATAGCAGAGAACCTGGGGGCAGACACCAAGATCCTCCTGGGGACCAGCTTCAGCCAGACCAACAGGCCGCGGACGTTAGTCCTGGGAGGGTCAGAGGGGGTAGGAGCAGCCGGGGGAAGAACCAGGTGAACATCATTGATGTGGAACGTTACTGACCCGCTGACATCTTGTGAAAGAGATTTGATCTCAGTGAGAGTAACCTGTATTAAGAAAGGCAGAGTAACCTGTATTAAGAAAGGCAGAGTAACCTGTATTAAGAAAGGTAGAGGGGAGAGTAACCTGTATTAATAAAGGGAGAGGGGGAGTAACCTGTATTAATAAAGGGAGAGGGAGAGTAACCTGTATTAATAAAGGGAGAGGGAGAGGGAGAGTACCCTGTATTAATAAAGGCAGAGGGAGAGTAACCTGTATTAATAAAGGGAGAGTAACCTGTATTAATAAAGGCAGAGGGAGAGTAACCTGTATTAATAAAGGGAGAGGGAGAGTAACCTGTATTAATAAGGGAGAGTAACCTGTATTAATAAGGGAGAGGGAGAGTAACCTGTATTATAAAGGCAGAGGGAGAGTAACCTGTATTAATAAAGGGAGAGGGAGAGTAACCTGTATTAATAAAGGCAGAGGGAGAGTAACCTGTATTAATAAAGGAAGAGTAACCTGTATTAATAAAGGCAGAGGGAGAGTAACCTGTATTAATAAAGGGAGAGGGAGAGTAACCTGTATTAATAAAGGGAGAGGGAGAGTAACCGTATTAATAAAGGGAGTGTAACCTGTATTAATAAAGGAGAGGAACCTGTATTAATAAAGGCAGGAGGGAGAGTAACCCGTATTAATAAAGGCTGAGGGGGAGTAGTAACCTGTATTAATAAAGGCAGAGGGGCGAGTAACCTGTATAATAAAGGGAGAGGGGAGAGTAACCTCGTATTAATAAAGGGAGAGTAACCTGTATTAATAAAGGGTGGTAACCTGTATTAATAAAGGGAGAGGGAGAGTAACCTGTATTAATAAAGGGAGAGGAAGAGTAAACCTGTATTAATAAAGGGAGGAGAGGGAGAGTAACTGTATTAATACAGGGAGAGGAGAGTAACCTGTATTAATAAAGGCAGAGGGAGAGTAACCTGTTATTATAAAGGGAGAGGGAGAGTAACCTATTAATAAAGGAGAGGGGGAGTAACCTGTATTAATAAAGGGAGAGGAGGAGTAACCTGTATTAATAAAGGGAGAGGGAGAGTAACCTGTATTAATAAGGGAGAGTAACCTGTATTAATAAAGGGTGAGAGGGAGAGTAACCTGTATTAATAAAGGGAGAGGAGAGTAACCTGTATTAATAAAGGAGAGTAACCTGTATTAATAAAGGGGAGAGTAACCTGTATTAATAAAGGGAGAGTAACCTGTATAATAAAGGCAGAGGGAGAGTAACCTGTATTAATAAAGGTAGAGGAGAGTAACCTGTATTAACAAAGGGAGAGTAACCTGTATTAATAAAGGGAGAGTAACCTGTATTAATAAAGGGAGAGTAACCTGTATTAATAAGGGAGAGTAACCTGTATTAATAAGGTAGAGGGAGAGTAACCTGCATTATTAAAGGGAGCGTAACCTGTATTAATAAAGGGAGAGTAACCTGTATTAATAAAGGGAGAGTAACCTGTATTAATAAAGGTAGAGGGAGAGTAACCTGCATTAATAAAGGGAGAGTAACCTGTATTAATAAAGGGAGAGTAACCTGTATTAATAAAGGGAGAGTAACCTGTATTAATAAAGGTAGAGGGAGAGTAACCTGCATTAATAAAGGGAGAGTAACCTGTATTAATAAAGGGAGAGTAACCTGTATTAATAAAGGTAGAGGGAGAGTAACCTGTATTAATAAAGGGAGAGGGAGAGTAACCTGCATTAATAAAGGGAGACTAACCTGTATTAATAAAGGTAGAGGAGAGTAACCTGTATTAATAAGGGAGAGGGAGAGTAACCTGTATTAATAAAGGGAGAGGAACCTGTATTAATAAAGGTAGGGGAGAGTAACCTGTATTAATAAAGGGAGAGGAGAGTAACCTGTATTAATAAAGGGAGAGTAACCTGTATTAATAAAGGTAGAGGGAGAGTAACCTGTATTAATAAAGGGAGAGTAACCTGTATTAATAAAGGGAGATGGGGAGTAACCTGTATTAATAAAGGGAGAGTAACCTGTATTAATAAAGGGAGAGGGAGAGTAACCTGTATTAATAAAGGGAGAGGGAGAGTAACCTGCATTAATAAAGGCAGAGTAACCTGTATTAATAAATGGTAGAGGGAGAGTAACCTGTATTAATAAAGGTAGAGGGAGAGTAACCTGTATTAATAAAGGGAGAGTAACCTGTATTAATAAAGGGAGAGGGAGAGTAACCTGTATTAATAAAGGGAGAGTAACCTGTATTAATAAAGGGAGAGTAACCTGTATTAATAAAGGGAGAGGGAGAGTAACCTGTATTAATAAAGGCAGAGGGAGAGTAACCTGTATTAATAAAGGGAGAGTAACCTGTATTAATAAAGGCAGAGGGAGAGTAACCTGTATTAATAAGGGAGAGTAACCTGTATTAATAAAGGGAGAGTAACCTGTATTAATAAAGGGAGAGGGAGAGTAACCTGTATTAATAAAGGCAGAGGGAGAGTAACCTGTATTAATAAAGGGAGAGGGAGAGTAACCTGTATTAATAAAGGGAGAGGAAGAGTAACCTGTATTAATAAAGGGAGAGTAACCTGTATTAATAAAGGGAGAGTAACCTGTATTAATAAAGGGAGAGGGAGAGTAACCTGTATTAATAAGGGAGAGGGAGAGTAACCTGCATAATAAAGGCAGAGTAACCTGTATTAATAAATGGTAGAGGGAGAGTAACCTGTATTAATAAAGGTAGAGGGAGAGTAACCTGTATTAATAAAGGGAGAGTAACCTGTATTAATAAAGGGAGAGGGAGAGTAACCTGTATTAATAAAGGGAGAGTAACCTGTATTAATAAAGGGAGAGTAACCTGTATTAATAAAGGGAGGAGGGAGAGTAACCCTGTATTAATAAAGGCAGAGGGAGAGTAACCTGTATTAATAAAGGGAGAGTAACCTGTATTAATAAAGGCAGAGGGAGAGTAACCTGTATTAATAAAGGGAGAGTAACCGGTATTAATAAGGGAGAGTAACCTGTATTAATAAAGGGAGAGGGAGAGTAACCTGTATTAATAAAGGCAGAGGGAGAGTGAACCTGTATTAATAAAGGGAGAGGGAGAGTAACCTGTATTAATAAAGGGAGAGGGAGAGTAACCTGTATTAATAAAGGGAGAGTAACCTGTATTAATAAAGGGAGAGTAACCTGTATTAATAAAGGGAGAGTAACCTGTATTAATAAAGGTAGAGGGAGAGTAACCTGTATTAATAAAGGGGAGAGGGGGAGTAACCTGTATTAATAAAGGGAGAGGGAGAGTAACCCTGTATTAATAAAGGGAGAGGGAGAGTAACCTGTATTAATAAAGGCAGAGGGAGAGTAACCTGTATTAATAAAGGTAGAGGGAGAGTAGCCTGTATTAATAAAGGCAGAGTACCTGTATTAATAAAGGTAGAGGGAGAGTAACCTGTATTAATAAAGGGAGAGGGAGAGTAACTGTATTAATAAAGGGAGAGGGAGAGTAACCTGTATTAATAAAGGGAGAGGGAGAGTAACCTGTATTAATAAAGGCAGAAGAGAGTGTAACATGTATTAATAAAGGCAGAGGGAGAGTAACCCTGTATTAATAAAGGGAGAAGGAGAGTAACCTGTATTAATAAAGGAGAGGGAGAGTAACCTGTATTAATAAAGGGAGAGGGAGAGTAACCTGTATTAATAAAGGCAGAGGGAGAGTAACCTGTATTAATAAAGGCAGAGGGAGAGTAACCTGTAATTAATAAAGGCCAGAGGGAGAGTAACCTGTATTAATTAAAGGGAGAGGAAGAGTAACCTGTATTAATAAAGGGAGAAGGGAGAGTAACCTGTATTAATAAAGGGAGAGGGAGAGTAACCTGTATTAATAAAGGCAGGGGAGAGTAACCTGTATTATAAAGGTAGAGGGAGAGTAACCTGTATCAATAAAGGGAGAGGGAGAGTAACCTGTATTAATAAGGGAGAGCAACCTGTATTAATAAAGGGAGAGCACCTGTATTAATAAAGGGGAGAGGGAGAGTAACCTGTATTAATAAAGGGAGAGGGAGATAACCTGTATTAATAAAGGAGAGGGAGAGTAACCTGTATTAATAAAGGCAGAGTAACCTGTATTAATAAAGGGAGAGTAACCTGTATTAATAAAGGGAGAGGGAGAGTAACCTGTATTAATAAAGGGAGAGGGAGAGTAACCTGTATTAATAAAGGCAGAGGGAGAGTAACCTGTATTAATACAGGGAGAGTAACCTGTATTAATAAAGGGAGAGGGAGAGTACCTGTATTAATAAAAGGGAGAGGGAGAGTAACCTGTATTAATAAAGGGAGAGGGAGAGTAACCTGTATTAATAAAGGGAGAGGAACCTGTATTAATAAAGGTAGGGGGAGAGTAACCTGTATTAATAAAGGGAGAGGGAGAGTAACCTGTATTAATAAAGGGAGAGTAACCTGTATTAATAAAGGGAGAGGGAGAGTAACCTGTATTAATAAAGGGAGAGGGAGAGTAACCTGCATTAATAAAGGGAGAGTAACCTGTATTAATAAAGGTAGAGGGAGAGTAACCTGTATTAATAAAGGGAGAGGGAGAGTAACCTGTATTAATAAAGGGAGAGGAACCTGTATTAATAAAGGTAGGGGGAGAGTAACCTGTATTAATAAAGGGAGAGTAACCTGTATTAATAAAGGGAGAGTAACCTGTATTAATAAAGGGAGAGGGAGAGTAACCTGTATTAATAAAGGGAGAGTAACCTGTATTAATAAAGGGTGAGTAACCTGTATTAATAAAGGGAGAGGGAGAGTAACCTGTATTAATAAAGGGAGAGGAAGAGTAACCTGTATTAATAAAGGGAGAGGGAGAGTAACCTGTATTAATAAAGGGAGAGGGAGAGTAACCTGTATTAATAAAGGCAGAGGGAGAGTAACCTGTATTAATAAAGGGAGAGGGAGAGTAACCTGTATTAATAAAGGGAGAGGGGGAGTAACCTGTATTAATAAAGGGAGAGGGGGAGTAACCTGTATTAATAAAGGGAGAGGGAGAGTAACCTGTATTAATAAAGGGAGAGTAACCTGTATTAATAAAGGGAGAGGGAGAGTAACCTGTATTAATAAAGGGAGAGGGAGAGTAACCTGTATTAATAAAGGGAGAGTAACCTGTATTATAAAGGGAGAGGGAGAGTAACCTGTATTAATAAAGGGAGAGTAACCTGTATTAATAAAGGCAGAGGGAGAGTAACCTTTATTAATAAAGGTAGAGGGAGAGTAACCTGTATTAACAAAGGGAGAGTAACCTGTATTAATAAAGGGAGAGTAACCTGTATTAATAAAGGGAGAGTAACCTGTATTAATAAAGGGAGAGTAACCTGTATTAATAAAGGTAGAGGGAGAGTAACCTGCATTATTAAAGGGAGAGTAACCTGTATTAATAAAGGGAGAGTAACCTGTATTAATAAAGGGAGAGTAACCTGTATTAATAAAGGTAGAGGGAGAGTAACCTGCATTAATAAAGGAGAGTAACCTGTATTATAAGGGAGATGTAACCTGTCTTAATAAAGGGAGAGTAGCCTGTATTAATAAACGGTAGAGGGAGAGTAAACTGCATAATAAAGGGAGAGTAACCTGTATTAATAAAGGGAGAGTAAACCTGTATTAATAAAGGTAGAGGGAGAGTAACCTGTAATTAATAAAGGGAGAGGGAGAGTAACCTGCATTAATAAAGGGAGAGTAACCTGTATTAATAAAGGTAGAGGGAGAGTAACCTGTATTAATAAAGGGCGAGGAGAGTAACCTGTATAATAAGGGAGAGGAACCTGTATTAATAAAGGTAGGGGGAGAGTAACCTGTATTAATAAAGGGAGAGGGAGAGTAACCTGTATTAATAAAGGGAGAGTAACCTGTATTAATAAAGGGAGTAGGGAGAGTAACCTGTATTAATAAAGGGAGAGTAACCCTGTATTAATAAAGGGAGATGGGGGAGTAACTGTATTAATAAAAGGGGAGAGTAACCTGTATTAATAAGGGAGGGGAGAGTAACCTGTATTAATAAAGGGAGAGGGAGAAAGTAAACCTGCATTAATAAAGGCAGAGTAACCTGTATTAATAAATGGTAGAGGGAGAGTAACCTGTATTAATAAAGGTAGAGGGAAGAGTAACCTGTATTAATAAAGGGAGAGTAACCTGTATTAATAAAGGGAGAGGGAGAGTAACCTGTATTAATAAAGGGAGAGTAACCTGTATTAATAAAGGGAGAGTAACCTGTATTAATAAAGGGAGAGGGAGAGTAACCTGTATTAATAAAGGCAGAGGGAGAGTAACCTGTATTAATAAAGGGAGAGTAACCTGTATTAATAAAGGCAGAGGGTAGAGAGTAACCTGTATTAATAAAGGGAGAGTAACCTGTATTAATAAAGGGAGAGTAACCTGTATTAATAAAGGGAGAGGGAGAGTAACCTGTATTAATAAAGGCAGAGGGAGAGTAACCTGTATTAATAAAGGGAGAGGGAGAGTAACCTGTATTAATAAAGGGAGAGGGAGAGTAACCTGTATTAATAAAGGGAGAGTAACCTGTATTAATAAAGGGAGAGTAACCTGTATTAATAAAGGGAGAGTAACCTGTATTAATAAAGGTAGAGGGAGAGTAACCTGTATTAATAAAGGGAGAGGGGGAGTAACCTGTATTAATAAAGGGAGAGGGAGAGTAACCTGTATTAATAAAGGGAGAGGGAGAGTAACCTGTATTAATAAAGGCAGAGGGAGAGTAACCTGTATTAATAAAGGTAGAGGGAGAGTAGCCTGTATTAATAAAGGCAGAGTAACCTGTATTAATAAAGGTAGAGGGAGAGTAACCTGTATTAATAAAGGGAGAGGGAGAGTAACCTGTATTAATAAAGGGAGAGGGAGAGTAACCTGTATTAATAAAGGGAGAGGGAGAGTAACCTGTATTAATAAAGGCAGAGAGAGTGTAACATGTATTAATAAAGGCAGAGGGAGAGTAACCTGTATTAATAAAGGGAGAAGGAGAGTAACCTGTATTAATAAAGGGAGAGGGAGAGTAACCTGTATTAATAAAGGGAGAGGGAGAGTAACCTGTATTAATAAAGGCAGAGGGAGAGTAACCTGTATTAATAAAGGCAGAGGGAGAGTAACCTGTATTAATAAAGGCAGAGGGAGAGTAACCTGTATTAATAAAGGGAGAGGAAGAGTAACCTGTATTAATAAAGGGAGAGGGAGAGTAACCTGTATTAATAAAGGGAGAGGGAGAGTAACCTGTATTAATAAAGGCAGAGGGAGAGTAACCTGTATTAATAAAGGTAGAGGGAGAGTAACCTGTATCAATAAAGGGAGAGGGAGAGTAACCTGTATTAATAAAGGGAGAGCAACCTGTATTAATAAAGGGAGAGGGAGAGTAACCTGTATTAATAAAGGGAGAGGGAGAGTAACCTGTATTAATAAAGGGAGAGGGAGAGTAACCTGTATTAATAAAGGGAGAGTAACCGGTATTAATAAAGGGAGAGGGAGAGTAACCTGTATTAATAAAGGGAGAGGGAGAGTAACCTGTATTAATAAAGGCAGAGGGAGGGTAACCTGTATTAATAAAGGGAGAGTAACCTGTATTAATAAAGGGAGAGGGAGAGTAACCTGTATTAATAAAGGGAGAGGGAGAGTAACCTGTATTAATAAAGGCAGAGGGAGAGTAACCTGTATTAATACAGGGAGAGGGAGAGTAACCTGTATTAATAAAGGGAGAGCAACCTGTATTAATAAAGGGAGAGGGAGAGTAACCTGTATTAATAAAGGGAGAGGGAGAGTAACCTGTATTAATAAAGGGAGAGGGAGAGTAACCTGTATTAATAAAGGGAGAGGAACCTGTATTAATAAAGGTAGGGGAGAGTAACCTGTATTAATAAAGGGAGAGGGAGAGTAACCTGTATTAATAAAGGGAGAGTAACCTGTATTAATAAAGGTAGAGGGAGAGTAACCTGTATTAATAAAGGGAGAGGGAGAGTAACCTGCATTAATAAAGGGAGAGTAACCTGTATTAATAAAGGTAGAGGGAGAGTAACCTGTATTAATAAAGGGAGAGGGAGAGTAACCTGTATTAATAAAGGGAGAGTAACCTGTATTAATAAAGGGAGAGTAACCTGTATTAATAAAGGGAGATGGGGAGTAACCTGTATTAATAAAGGGAGATGGGGAGTAACCTGTATTAATAAAGGGAGAGTAACCTGTATTAATAAAGGGAGAGGGAGAGTAACCTGTATTAATAAAGGGAGAGGGAGAGTAACCTGCATTAATAAAGGCAGAGTAACCTGTATTAATAAATGGTAGAGGGAGAGTAACCTGTATTAATAAAGGTAGAGGGAGAGTAACCTGTATTAATAAAGGGAGAGTAACCTGTATTAATAAAGGGAGAGGGAGAGTAACCTGTATTAATAAAGGGAGAGTAACCTGTATTAATAAAGGGAGAGTAACCTGTATTAATAAAGGGAGAGGGAGAGTAACCTGTATTAATAAAGGCAGAGGGAGAGTAACCTGTATTAATAAAGGGAGAGTAACCTGTATTAATAAAGGCAGAGGGAGAGTAACCTGTATTAATAAAGGGAGAGTAACCTGTATTAATAAAGGGAGAGGGAGAGTAACCTGTATTAATAAAGGCAGAGGGAGAGTAACCTGTATTAATAAAGGGAGAGGGAGAGTAACCTGTATTAATAAAGGGAGAGGGAGAGTAACCTGTATTAATAAAGGGAGAGTAACCTGTATTAATAAAGGGAGAGTAACCTGTATTAATAAAGGGAGAGTAACCTGTATTAATAAAGGTAGAGGGAGAGTAACCTGTATTAATAAAGGGAGAGGGGGAGTAACCTGTATTAATAAAGGGAGAGGGAGAGTAACCTGTATTAATAAAGGGAGAGGGAGAGTAACCTGTATTAATAAAGGGAGAGGGAGAGTAACCTGTATTAATAAAGGCAGAGGGAGAGTAACCTGTATTAATAAAGGGAGAGGGAGAGTAACCTGTATTAATAAAGGGAGAGGGGGAGTAACCTGTATTAATAAAGGGAGAGGGGGAGTAACCTGTATTAATAAAGGGAGAGGGAGAGTAACCTGTATTAATAAAGGGAGAGTAACCTGTATTAATAAAGGGAGAGGGAGAGTAACCTGTATTAATAAAGGGAGAGGGAGAGTAACCTGTATTAATAAAGGCAGAGGGAGAGTAACCTGTATTAATAAAGGGAGAGGGAGAGTAACCTGTATTAATAAAGGGAGAGGGGGAGTAACCTGTATTAATAAAGGGAGAGGGGGAGTAACCTGTATTAATAAAGGGAGAGGGAGAGTAACCTGTATTAATAAAGGGAGAGTAACCTGTATTAATAAAGGGAGAGGGAGAGTAACCTGTATTAATAAAGGGAGAGGGAGAGTAACCTGTATTAATAAAGGGAGAGTAACCTGTATTAATAAAGGGAGAGGGAGAGTAACCTGTATTAATAAAGGGAGAGTAACCTGTATTAATAAAGGCAGAGGGAGAGTAACCTTTATTAATAAAGGTAGAGGGAGAGTAACCTGTATTAACAAAGGGAGAGTAACCTGTATTAATAAAGGGAGAGTAACCTGTATTAATAAAGGGAGAGTAACCTGTATTAATAAAGGGAGAGTAACCTGTATTAATAAAGGTAGAGGGAGAGTAACCTGCATTATTAAAGGGAGAGTAACCTGTATTAATAAAGGGAGAGTAACCTGTATTAATAAAGGGAGAGTAACCTGTATTAATAAAGGTAGAGGGAGAGTAACCTGCATTAATAAAGGGAGAGTAACCTGTATTAATAAAGGGAGAGTAACCTGTATTAATAAAGGGAGAGTAGCCTGTATTAATAAAGGTAGAGGGAGAGTAACCTGCATTAATAAAGGGAGAGTAACCTGTATTAATAAAGGGAGAGTAACCTGTATTAATAAAGGTAGAGGGAGAGTAACCTGTATTAATAAAGGGAGAGGGAGAGTAACCTGCATTAATAAAGGGAGAGTAACCTGTATTAATAAAGGTAGAGGGAGAGTAACCTGTATTAATAAAGGGAGAGGGAGAGTAACCTGTATTAATAAAGGGAGAGGAACCTGTATTAATAAAGGTAGGGGGAGAGTAACCTGTATTAATAAAGGGAGAGGGAGAGTAACCTGTATTAATAAAGGGAGAGTAACCTGTATTAATAAAGGTAGAGGGAGAGTAACCTGTATTAATAAAGGGAGAGTAACCTGTATTAATAAAGGGAGATGGGGAGTAACCTGTATTAATAAAGGGAGAGTAACCTGTATTAATAAAGGGAGAGGGAGAGTAACCTGTATTAATAAAGGGAGAGGGAGAGTAACCTGCATTAATAAAGGCAGAGTAACCTGTATTAATAAATGGTAGAGGGAGAGTAACCTGTATTAATAAAGGTAGAGGGAGAGTAACCTGTATTAATAAAGGGAGAGTAACCTGTATTAATAAAGGGAGAGGGAGAGTAACCTGTATTAATAAAGGGAGAGTAACCTGTATTAATAAAAGGAGAGTAACCTGTATTAATAAAGGGAGAGGGAGAGTAACCTGTATTAATAAAGGCAGAGGGAGAGTAACCTGTATTAATAAAGGGAGAGTAACCTGTATTAATAAAGGCAGAGGGAGAGTAACCTGTATTAATAAAGGGAGAGTAACCTGTATTAATAAAGGGAGAGTAACCTGTATTAATAAAGGGAGAGGGAGAGTAACCTGTATTAATAAAGGCAGAGGGAGAGTAACCTGTATTAATAAAGGGAGAGGGAGAGTAACCTGTATTAATAAAGGGAGAGGGAGAGTAACCTGTATTAATAAAGGGAGAGTAACCTGTATTAATAAAGGGAGAGTAACCTGTATTAATAAAGGGAGAGTAACCTGTATTAATAAAGGTAGAGGGAGAGTAACCTGTATTAATAAAGGGAGAGGGGGAGTAACCTGTATTAATAAAGGGAGAGGGAGAGTAACCTGTATTAATAAAGGGAGAGGGAGAGTAACCTGTATTAATAAAGGCAGAGGGAGAGTAACCTGTATTAATAAAGGTAGAGGGAGAGTAGCCTGTATTAATAAAGGCAGAGTAACCTGTATTAATAAAGGTAGAGGGAGAGTAACCTGTATTAATAAAGGGAGAGGGAGAGTAACCTGTATTAATAAAGGGAGAGGGAGAGTAACCTGTATTAATAAAGGGAGAGGGAGAGTAACCTGTATTAATAAAGGCAGAGAGAGTGTAACATGTATTAATAAAGGCAGAGGGAGAGTAACCTGTATTAATAAAGGGAGAAGGAGAGTAACCTGTATTAATAAAGGGAGAGGGAGAGTAACCTGTATTAATAAAGGGAGAGGGAGAGTAACCTGTATTAATAAAGGCAGAGGGAGAGTAACCTGTATTAATAAAGGCAGAGAGAGTGTAACATGTATTAATAAAGGCAGAGGGAGAGTAACCTGTATTAATAAAGGGAGAAGGAGAGTAACCTGTATTAATAAAGGGAGAGGGAGAGTAACCTGTATTAATAAAGGGAGAGGGAGAGTAACCTGTATTAATAAAGGCAGAGGGAGAGTAACCTGTATTAATAAAGGCAGAGGGAGAGTAACCTGTATTAATAAAGGCAGAGGGAGAGTAACCTGTATTAATAAAGGAGAGGAAGAGTAACCTGTATTAATAAAGGAGAGGGAGAGTAACCTGTATTAATAAAGGGAGAGGGAGAGTAACCTGTATTAATAAAGGCAGAGGGAGAGTAACCTGTATTAATAAAGGTAGAGGGAGAGTAACCTGTATCAATAAAGGGAGAGGGAGAGTAACCTGTATTAATAAAGGGAGAGCAACCTGTATTAATAAAGGGAGAGGGAGAGTAACCTGTATTAATAAAGGGAGAGGGAGAGTAACCTGTATTAATAAAGGGAGAGGGAGAGTAACCTGTATTAATAAAGGGAGAGTAACCGGTATTAATAAAGGGAGAGGGAGAGTAACCTGTATTAATAAAGGGAGAGGGAGAGTAACCTGTATTAATAAAGGCAGAGGGAGGGTAACCTGTATTAATAAAGGGAGAGTAACCTGTATTAATAAAGGGAGAGGGAGAGTAACCTGTATTAATAAAGGGAGAGGGAGAGTAACCTGTATTAATAAAGGCAGAGGGAGAGGAACCTGTATTAATACAGGGAGAGGGAGAGTAACCTGTATTAATAAAGGGAGAGCAACCTGTATTAATAAAGGGAGAGGGAGAGTAACCTGTATTAATAAAGGGAGAGGGAGAGTAACCTGTATTAATAAAGGGAGAGGGAGAGTAACCTGTATTAATAAAGGGAGAGGAACCTGTATTAATAAAGGTAGGGGGAGAGTAACCTGTATTAATAAGGGAGAGGGAGAGTAACCTGTATAATAAAGGGAGAGTAACCTGTATTAATAAAGTAGAGGGAGAGTAACCTGTATTAATAAAGGGAGAGGGAGAGGAATAACCTGCATTAATAAAGGGAGAGTAACCTGTATTAATAAAGGTAGAGGGATGCGGTAACCTGTATTAATTAAAGGGAGAGGGAGGAGTAACCTGTATTAATAAGGGAGAGTAACCTGTATTAATAAAGGGAGAGTAACCTGTATTAATAAAGGGAGATGGGGAGTAACCTGTATTAATAAAGGGAGATGGGGAGTAACCTGTATTAATAAAGGGAGAGTAACCTGTATTAATAAAGGGAGAGGGAGAGTAACCTGTATTAATAAAGGGAGAGGGAGAGTAACCTGCATTAATAAAGGCAGAGTAACCTGTATTAATAAATGGTAGAGGGAGAGTAACCTGTATTAATAAAGGTAGAGGGAGAGTAACCTGTATTAATAAAGGGAGAGTAACCTGTATTAATAAAGGGAGAGGGAGAGTAACCTGTATTAATAAAGGGAGAGTAACCTGTATTAATAAAGGGAGAGTAACCTGTATTAATAAAGGGAGAGGGAGAGTAACCTGTATTAATAAAGGCAGAGGGAGAGTAACCTGTATTAATAAAGGGAGAGTAACCTGTATTAATAAAGGCAGAGGGACAGTAACCTGTATTAATAAAGGGAGAGTAACCTGTATTAATAAAGGGAGAGGGAGAGTAACCTGTATTAATAAAGGCAGAGGGAGAGTAACCTGTATTAATAAAGGGAGAGGGAGAGTAACCTGTATTAATAAAGGGAGAGGGAGAGTAACCTGTATTAATAAAGGGAGAGTAACCTGTATTAATAAAGGGAGAGTAACCTGTATTAATAAAGGGGAGAGTAACCTGTATTAATAAAGGTAGAGGGGAGAGTAACCTGTATTAATAAGGGAGAGGGGGAGGAACCTGTATTAATAAAGGGAGAGGGAGAGTAACCTGTATTAATAAAGGGAGAGGGAGAGTAACCTGTATTAATAAAGGCAGAGGGAGAGTAACCTGTATTAATAAAGGTAGAGGGAGAGTAGCCTGTATTAATAAAGGCAGAGTAACCTGTATTAATAAAGGTTAGAGGGAGAGTAACCTGTATTAATAAAGCTGAGAGGGAGAGTAACCTGTATTAATAAAGGGAGAGGGAGAGTAACTCTGTATTAATAAAGGAGAGAGGGAGAGTAACTGATTAATAAAGGTGAGAGGGAGAGAACCTGTATTAATAAAGGCAGAGAGAGTGTAACCTGTATTAATAACGGCAGAGGGAGAGTAACCTGTATTAATAAAGGGAGAGGAAAGAGTAACCTGTAATTAATAAAGGGAGGGGAGAGTAACCTGTATTAATAAAGGCAGAGGGAGAGTAACCTGTATTAATAAAGGCAGAGGAGAGAGTAACCTGTATTAATAAAGGTAGAGGGAGAGTAACCTGTATTAATAAGGGTGAGAGCAACCTGTATTAATAAAGGGAGAGGGAGAGTAACCTGTATAATATAAGGGAGAGGGAGAGTAACCTGTATTAATAAAGGCAGAGGGAGAGTAACCTGTATCAATAAAGGGAGGGAGAATAACCTTTATTAATAAGGGAGAGCAACCTGTATTAATAAAGGGAGAGGGAGAGTAACCTGTATTAATAAAGGGAGAGGGAGAGTAACCTGTATTAATAAAGGGAGAGGGAGAGTAACCTGTATTAATAAAGGCAGAGTAACCTGTATTAATAAAGGGAGAGTAACCTGTATTAATAAAGGGAGAGGGAGAGTAACCTGTATAATAAAGGGAGAGGGAGAGTAACCTGTATTATAAAGGCAGAGGGAGAGTAACCTGTATTAATACAGGGAGAGGGAGAGTAACCTGTATTAATAAAGGGAGAGCAGCCTGTATTAATAAAGGGAGAGGGAGAGTAACCTGTATTAATAAAGGGAGAGGGAGAGTAACCTGTATTAATAAGAGGGAGAGTAACTGTATAATAAAGGGAGAGTAACCTGTATTAATAAAGGGAGAGTAACCTGTATTAATAAAGGGAGAGTAACCTGTATTAAATAAGGGAGAAGAGAGTAACCTGTATTAATAAAGGGAGAGTAACCTGTATTAATAAAGGCAGAGGGAGAGTAACCTGTATTAATAAAGGGAGATTGAGAGTAACCTGTATTAATAAAGGGAGAGTAACCTGTATTAATAAAGGGAGAGTAACCTGATTAATAAAGGCAGCAGGAGAGTAACCTGTATTAATAAAGGGAGAGTAACCTGTATTAATAAAGGCCGAGGGAGAGTAACCTGTATTTATAAAGGGAGAGGAGGAGAGTAACCTGTATTAATAAAGGGAGAGCAACCTGTATTACTAAGGGAGCGTAACCTGTATTAATAAAGGGGGATAAACCTGATTAATAAAGGGAGAGGGAGAGTAACCTGTATTAATAAAGGGAGAGTAACCTGTATTTAATAAAGGGAGAGTAGCCTGTATTAATAAAGGAGAGGGAGAGTAACCTGTATTAATAAAGGCCTAGAGGGAGAGTAACCTGTATTAATAAAGGGGAGAGTAACCTGTATTAATAAAGGCAGAGGGAGAGTAACCTGTATTAATAAAGGGAGAGGGAGAGTAACCTGTATTAATAAAGGGAGAGAGGGCGAGTAACCTGTATTTAATAAAGGAGTGTAACCTGTATTAATAAAGGGATGAGGAACCTGTATTTAATAAAGGGCAGAGGGGGAGTAACCTGTATTAATAAAGGGAAGGGAGAGTTTAACCTGTATAATAAGGGCAGAGGGAGAGTAACCTGTATTAATAAAGGGAGGAGGGAGAGTAACCTGTATTAATAAAGGAACGAGGGAGGAGTGAGTACCGTACCTGTATAATAAGGGAGAAGAGTACCCTGTTATATATAAAGGCCAGAGGAGAGTAACCTGGTCTAATAAAGGGAGAGGGAGAGAGTAACCTGTATTAATAAAGGGAGAGGGAAGTAACTGTATTAATAAACGGGAGTGTAACCCTGTTATTTAATAATAGGGAGAGGAAGGAACCCTGTATTAATAAGAGAGGCAAGAGGGAGAGTAACCTGTATTAATAAAGGGAAAGGGAGAGAGTAACCTGTGATTAATAAAGGCAGGAGAGGAGAGTTAACCTGTATTAATAAAGGGAGAGGGAGAGTAACCTGTATTAATAAAGGGAGAGCAACCTGTATTAATAAAGGGAGAGGGAGAGTAACCTGTATAATAAAGGGAGAGGGAGAGTAACCTGTATTAATAAAGGGAGCGTAACCTGTATTAATAAAGGGAGAGGGAGAGTAACCTGTATTAATAAAGGGAGTGTAACTGTTATTAATAAAGGGAGAGTAACCTGTATCAATAAAGGGAGAGGGAGAGTAACCTGTATTAATAAAGGCAGAGGGATGAGTAACCTGTATTAATAAAGGGAGAGGGAGAGTAACCTGTATTAATAAAGGGAGAGGGAGAGTAACCTGTATTAATAAAGGGAGAGTAACCTGTATTAATAAAGGGAGAGGGAGAGTAACCTGTATTAATAAAGGGAGAGGGAGAGTAACCTGTATTAATAAAGGGAGAGGGAGGTCATAGATCTGATGTTCTCCTCTCTGTTGTTTATGTTTCTGCTTCTGAAAGTAAATATCCCCTTTTGAATCAGTAAATTATCAATATCAAATTTATTTTGATCTATTTTTTTCAAATCTGATCTATTCATTTCTCCATCAGGCGCTGCGCAGACGTAGAGACAGCCCTGAAGACGGAGAGGAGAGGGACTGGAGTGACGAGGACAAGAATGACAAGAATAATACAGACGCCATCTTTGATCTGGAGGACCTAGATCTGGACGGACCAACCACAGAGAACGTTGCTAAAACCAGCCAATCACGGAAGAGGACGGTGGGAACGCAGCGCCAGCTATGGCGGTTGGGGTGTGGCCTCAGCCTCACGGGGCACCGTTAAACGAACGGGGATCGAGACAGGCTTCGATCCGCTGTCCCTCCTGGCGGCCGAGTCCAAGTCCCAGGGAGACAGACGAGGACGACCTGGAAGTGGAGATGGATGGGGTCGCGACCCCTACGGGCCGGCGCCAGGACCACCTGGCTAGGGAGATAGAGATGTACATGAACCATATGGGTTCTCCTCTGAACAGCCGGACACCCAGTTTGGACCTCCAGGACCCCTCCAGTCCCCTGTTCCTCCACCCTCCTCCCCCAACTTATCACCACCCCTCGACGGGCCAGTCTCCCCCATACCTCCCCTCTCAGGACAGGAGGATTACCTCGCTCCAGGACCCACAAACTCCCCCTCGCCCTCCCAGCCTGCCAGACAGAGGCTCTGGTCCTCACCCCCCTGTCCCCGCTCCACCCCCAGCCCACAGCCCAGCCCCTACCGGGAGAGGGAGAGAGACCGGGACCTGGGTTTGCTGTCCCCGTCTCTGTCCTCCTCCTCCTTCGCCCTGGACCAGCTCCTCACCCCCACCCTGGATGTGTTGAAGAGCAGCATGGTCTCGGCAGGGAAAGGTGTGGCAGAGAAGGCTAGCCGGTGGTACTCTCGCCTGGCCACCTCCTACACCGTGCCCACCAAGGTACGCTCAGCGGTTTGTCAATGGAGGTTGTTCTACTGGTGCGTCAGTCAAAATAACACATTTCTGAATGGCGTAAGATATTTTATAATACTGTGTGACACGAATCAAAGTGTCTTGTCCACATCCCACTACATAATGCAGCTAGGTGCCTCTCACATTCTCAAACACATTACAGCAACATTTGTTTTGTTCCTGAACCTCCATTGTCCACCCCCTCCAGGATGGTAACTGTGACCGTCTGAGTGTGTCCTCTCTGGGCATGGACCCTGACTGCTCCTCCCTGTTGGATGTGGATGAGGAGGGCCTGGGGGACCCAGACGGCTCCATCACCTCCCCTCAGAGAAATGGCCCCGGGCCCCGTAGGAGCCCAAGGAGAAGCCCATCCAGACGCAGTCCCCCGAGGAGCAGACTGGACAGTTCCACACACAGACAGACAGGTAACATATTTCTGTCCTGTCACTGAGGAGGAGAGGGAGGGGGAGGAGCTAGGATCAGACAACCAGGTACTGTCCTGTCACTGAGGAGGAGAGAGAGAGAGGGAGGAGCTAGGATCAGACAACCAGGTACTGTCCTGTCACTGAAGAGGAGAGGGAGGGGGAGGAGCTAGGATCAGACAACCAGGTACTGTCCTGTCACTGAGGAGGAGAGAGAGGGAGGAGCTAGGATCAGACAACCAGGTACTGTCCTGTCACTGAGGAGGAGAGAGAGGGAGGAGCTAGGATCAGACAACCAGGTACTGTCCTGTCACTGAGGAGGAGAGAGGGAGGAGCTAGGATCAGACAACCAGGTACTGTCCTGTCACTGAGGAGGAGAGAGGGGGAGGAGCTAGGATCAGACAACCAGGTACTGTCCTGTCACTGAGGAGGAGAGAGGGAGGAGCTAGGATCAGACAACCAGGTACTGTCCTGTCACTGAGGAGGAGAGAGAGAGGGGGAGGAGCTAGGATCAGACAACCAGGTACTGTCCTGTCACTGAGGAGGAGAGAGGGAGGAGCTAGGATCAGACAACCAGGTACTGTCCTGTCACTGAGGAGGAGAGAGAGAGGGGGAGGAGCTAGGATCAGACAACCAGGTACTGACTGTCACTAAGGAGGAGAGAGAGAGGGTGGAGCTAGGATCAGACAACCAGGTACTGTCCTGTCACTGAGGAGGAGAGAGAGAGGGGGAGGAGCTAGGATCAGACAACCAGGTACTGTCCTGTCACTGAGGAGGAGAGAGAGAGGGGGAGGAGCTAGGATCAGACAACCAGGTACTGTCCTGTCACTGAGGAGGAGAGAGGGAGGAGCTAGGATCAGACAACCAGGTACTGTCCTGTCACTGAGGAGGAGAGAGAGAGGAGCTAGGATCAGACAACCAGGTACTGTCCTGTCACTGAGGAGGAGAGAAAGGGAGGAGCTAGGATCAGACAACCAGGTACTGTCCTGTCACTGAGGAGGAGAGAGGGAGGAGCTAGGATCAGACAACCAGGTACTGTCCTGTCACTGAGGAGGAGAGAGAGGGTGGAGCTAGGATCAGACAACCAGGTACTGTCCTGTCACTGAGGAGGAGAGAAAGGGAGGAGCTAGGATCAGACAACCAGGTACTGTCCTGTCACTGAGGAGGAGAGAGAGAGGGAGGAGCTAGGATCAGACAACCAGGTACTGTCCTGTCACTGAGGAGGAGAGAGGGAGGAGCTAGGATCAGACAACCAGGTACTGACTGTCCTGTCACTAAGGAGGAGAGAGAGAGGGGGAGGAGCTAGGATCAGACAACCAGGTACTGTCCTGTCACTGAGGAGGAGAGAGAGGGTGGAGCTAGGATCAGACAACCAGGTACTGTCCTGTCACTGAGGAGGAGAGAGAGGGTGGAGCTAGGATCAGACAGGATGTAGGGGAGGGAGAAAGGACTCTTACCAAACTCTACCAGCAGACGATGCCTTGTGCAGTTGAGGGGATTGAGGTGAAGTCTGATTGGAGCTATTCATCATGCTACTCAGACCCTCTGCCCTTCTCCTGTCTCATCAGCATCCAGTGTGCAAGTAGGGCACTGGCACTCCTGACATGGAAAGTCCTGCCCTGAGTTAGCGCTTCGCTAACGGCTAGCCATCAGAGACTGTTTACTGCTGACACCAATGATAGCAGATGTTCATGGGATGATGGTGTGCTCCTTCTCCCGGTTGTGTCCTGTCTCTCCTCCAGGCTTTCCTCCCCCAGACTGCTCTGATCTGGGCTCGTCTCGCTACACCAGCAGTACCAGTGTCTTCCAGAACCACGCCATGGAGGTGAGGACACCACACTTACAGACCTCTCAAACTAAACCAGAACAACTCACAGGAACATTGAAACGAAGCCAACACTACAGAATAGCTTTGATTTTCAGATAGGATGATCAATCAAGTATCAATGACATGCGAGACAAAGGGACCAAGGACACTTCTCATTCATACAACCAGGCCAAGGGGTGGTCTCTGCCATTTTGTGCCGACCCCTGATTGACCTAATGTCCATCTTGGCTCTGCTGTGTGTGTTTCCAGCTGTTGATCTCCAGCTGTTCTCGCTGTAAGACGTGTGACGGTCTGGTGTACGACGAGGAGATCATGGCAGGATGGACGGCTGACGACTCCAACCTCAACACCACCTGTCCTTTCTGTGGGAACCCCTTCCTCCCCTTCCTTAATGTAGAGATCAGAGACCTGAGAGGACCTGGGAGGTACACTAGATATACACACAGACATTTAACACCTCCCCTGTTCCCCTGATATCACACCTCCTCTCCTCCTCTCATCCTCTCACCTTCAGGTTCTACCTGAAGAGCAGTCCGTCAGCGGAGGAGGCTGTGTCATCGTCCTACTCTGTGTCCACCGGTCTGGACACCGGGACGTCCACTCTGTCCACTCCCTGTCCCACTACTGTCCTGTCTCCTCTCTCACCCAGGATCACTGTAGAGGGCTGCTCTGGTAACAACAGGTACACTGCACTATACACTACGCACTAAACACTACACACTAAACACTACACACTAAAACACTACACACTATACACAATACACTATACACGACGCACTAAACACTACACACTAAAACACTACACACTATACACAACGCACTACACACTTACACACTAAACACTACACACTAAAACACTACACACTATACACAACGCACTACACACTTACACACTAAAACACTACACACTATACACTATACACTTACACACTACGCACCAACCCCTGTCCCACCACCATCCTCTCAGATAAACCCTATCCTACCACCCCTATCCTACCACCCCTATCCTACCACCCCTAATCTACCACCCCTAGCCTACCACCCCCAGTCTATTACCCCTATCCTACCACCCCTATCCTACCACACCTATCCTACCACCCCTATCCTACCACCCCTATCCTACCACCTCTATCCTACCACCCCTATCCTACCACCCCTATCCTACCACCCCTAGTCTACCACCCTATCCTACCACTGCTATCCTACCACCCCTAGCCTACCACCCCTAGTCTACCACCCCTATCCTACCTCCCCTATCCTACCACCCCTAGTCTACCACCCCTAGCCTATCACCCCTATCCTACCACCCCTAGTCTACCACCCCTAGCCTACCACCCCTAGCCTACCACCCCTAGCCTACCTCCCCTATCCTACCACTCCTATCCTACCACCCCTAGCCTACCACCCCTAGTCTACCACCCTATCCTACCACTCCTATCCTACCACCCCTAGCCTACCACCCCTAGTCTACCACCCCTAGCCTACCACCCCTATCCTACCACCCCTATCCTACCACCCATAGTCTACCACCCCTAGCCTACCACCCCTATCCTACCACCCCTAGCCTACCACACCTAGGCTACCACCCCTAGCCTACCACCCCCAGTCTACCACCCCCATCCTACCACCCCTAGCCTACCACCCCCAGTCTATCACCCCTATCCTACCACCCCTAGCCTACCACACCTAGGTTACCACCCCTAGTCTACCACCCCTAGTCTACCACCCCTAGCCTACCACCCCCTAGCCTACCACCCCCAGTCTACCACCCCTAGTCTACCACCCCTAGTCTACCACCCCTAGCCTACCACCCCCCTAGCCTACCACCCCCATTCTACCACCCCCAGTCTACCACCCCCTAGCCTACCACCCCCTAGCCTACCACCCCCAGTCTACCACCCCTAGCCTACCACCCCTAGGCTACCACCCCTAGCCATTTAGTTTCCTGAGATTATTAGTCAGTGTTAGTATAGTGGTAGTGTCCTCTCTCTCTGTTAGTTTCCTGAGATTATTAGTCAGTGTTAGTATAGTGGTAGTGTCCTCTCTCTCTGTTAGTGACCTGAGATTATTAGTCAGTGTTAGTATAGTGGTAGTGTCCTCTCTCTCTGTTAGTGACCTGAGATTATTAGTCAGTGTTAGTATAGTGGTAGTGTCCTCTCTCTCTGTTAGTTTCCTGAGATTATTAGTCAGTGTTAGTATAGTGGTAGTGTCCTCTCTCTCTGTTAGTTTCCTGAGATTATTAGTCAGTGTTAGTATAGTGGTAGTGTCCTCTCTCTCTGTTAGTGACCTGAGATTATTAGTCAGTGTTAGTATAGTGGTAGTGTCCTCTCTCTCTGTTAGTTTCCTGAGATTATTAGTCAGTGTTAGTATAGTGGTAGTGTCCTCTCTCTGTTAGTGACCTGAGATTATTAGTCAGTGTTAGTATAGTGGTAGTGTCCTCTCTCCCTCCTCATTTGGGTTTCTGTTGGATTACATGATTACATCTCATTAGAGAATGTGTTTGAAGTAGCCGCCCTGCTGATACTATCTGCAACAGATAACAGGAGCTCATCCTGGTCCTAACACGGATCTGTGTGTGTGTGTGTGTGTGTCCGTGCCCAGGCTGTCGTCGTCCAGGGCCCAGTGTATAGAGATCCCTACAGAGCGGCGTCAGGGGGCCCTGTCCCCGGGGTCAGCTATGGTGCGAAGTGTCAGTGCCTTTGACCCCATGGAGGAACCAACTCGACTCAACCACAATGTACCCACTTCAGGCAGCCTGCCCAGCCGACTCAACGAAGCTAGCGTGAGACAGACCCCCAAAACACACAATACTGTATTCTTACACACACACACACCCACACATACACACACACATACACATACACACACACACGTTCACACACACACACACATACACACACATACACACACACACATACACATACACACACACACATACACACACACACACACACACACACACACACACACATACACACACACACACACACACACACATTCACACACACACATTCACACACACACACATTCACACACACACACACATTCACACACACATTCACACACATTCACACACACACACATTCACACACACACACAGCCTAACTTCTCAACTTTATCCACCTGACCCCTAACTTCTCAACTTTAACCCAAACTTTTCAACTTTAACCCCTAACTTCTCAACTTTAACCCCTAACTTTTCAACTTTAAACCCTGACCCCTAACTTCTCAACTTTAACCCCTGACCCCGAACTTCTCAACTTTAACCCCTGACCCCTAACTTCTCAACTTTAACCCCTAACTTCTCAACTTTAACCCTTGACCCTTAACCCCCCCAGGACCCCCTGAGTGTTGATATGGAGTGGCGTCTCCACCACCCAGAACCAGTCACAGTACCCTACCTGAGTCCCCTGGTCCTGTGGAAGGAGCTGGAGTCCCTGCTGGAGAACGAGGGAGACCCTGTTATCACAGTGTCAGCCGTGGTGGACCACCATCCTATCATCTACTGGAACCTGGTTTGGTCCTTCAGACGTCTGGACCTGCCCAGCAACCTGCCTGGACTCATACTGACCTCAGAGCACTGTAACAGGGGATCTACGGTAGGGAACACTGTCTATACATTCCCTGTCTATACACCTCACCCCTTATTCCCTGTCTATACACCTCACCCCTTATTCCCTGTCTATACACCTCACCCCTTATTCCCTGTCTATACACCTCACCCCTTATTCCCTGTCTATACACCTCACCCCTTATTCCCTGTCTATACACCTCACCCCTTATTCCCTGTCTATACACCTCACCCCTTATTCCCCTTACACCTCAACCCTTATTCCCTGTCTATACACCTCACCCTTATTCCCTGTCTATACACCTCACCCCTTATTCCCTGTTTATACACCTCACCCCTTATTCCCTGTCTATATACCTCACCCCTTATTCCCTGTCTATACATCTCACCCCCTTATTCCCTGTCTATACATCTCACCCCGTATTCCCTGTCTATACACCTTACCCCTTATTCCCTGTCTATATACCTCACCCCTTATTCCCTGTCTATATACCTCACCCCTTATTCCCTGTCTATACACCTCACCCCTTATTCCCTGTCTATACACCCTCACCCCTTATTCCCTGTCTATACACCTCACCCCTTATTCCCCTGTCTATACACACCTCACCTCCCTTATTCCCTGTCTATACACCTCACCCCTTATTCCCTGTCTATACACCTCACCCTTATTCCCTGTCTATACACCTCACCCCTTATTCCCTGTCTATACACCTCACCCCTTATTCCCTGTCTATACACCTCACCCTTTATTCCCTGTCTATACACCTCACCCCTTATTCCCTGTCAGTGTGTGTCTCATATCTGTCTCTATGTCTCCCTCCAGATATATTGTCATTGAGCTGGTGTGTGTGTGTCTCATATATATTGTCATTGAGCTGGTGTGTGTGTGTGTCTCATATCTGTCTCTACGTCTCCCTCCAGATATATTGTCATTGAGCTGGTGTGTGTGTGTCTCATATATATTGTCATTGAGCTGGTGTGTGTGTGTCATATCTGTCCCTGTCCGTCCCCAGGTCCCTCGCCATTGGATGTCAGAGGACAGTAAACACGTGTTGATCCAGATCTTATGGGACAACCTCAAGCTGCACCGGGATCTCATCCAGCCGTTCTACATCCTGTGGAACACGCAGAGTAGGTTACAGTCTACAGCAGGTCCTGAAACCGTCTCAGTGAAATGCATTAAGTCAGTCTACAGCAGGCCCTGAACCGTCTCAGTGAAATGCATTAAGTCAGTCTACAGCAGGTCCTGAAACCGTCTCAGTGAAATGCATTAAGTCAGTCTACAGCAGGTCCTGAAACCGTCTCAGTGAAATGCATTAAGTCAGTCTACAGCAGGTCCTGAAACCGTCTCAGTGAAATGCATTAAGTCAGTCTACAGCAGGTCCTGAAACCGTCTCAGTGAAATGCATTAAGTCAGTCTACAGCAGGTCCTGAAACCGTCTCAGTGAAATGCATTAAGTCAGTCTACAGCAGGTCCTGAAACCGTCTCAGTGAAATGCATTAAGTCAGTCTACAGCAGGTCCTGAAACCGTCTCAGTGAAATGCATTAAGTCAGTCTACAGCATGTCCTGAAACCGTCTCAGTGAAATGCATTAAGTCAGTCTACAGCAGGTCCTGAAACCGTCTCAGTGAAATGCATTAAGTCAGTCTACAACAGGTCCTGAAACCGTCTCAGTGAAATGCATTAAGTCAGTCTACAGCAGGTCCTGAAGCCGTCTCAGTGAAATGCATTAAGTCATATTCTACAGCAGGTCCTGAAACCGTCTCAGTGAAATGCATTAAGTCAGTCTACAGCAGGTCCTGAAACCGTCTCAGTGAAATGCATTAACAGCAGGTCCTGAAACAGTCTCAGTGAAATGCATTAACAGCAGGTCCTGAAACCGTCTCAGTGAAATGCATTAACAGCAGGTCCTGAAACCGTCTCAGTGAAATGCATTAACAGCAGGTCGTGAAACAGTCTCAGTGAAATGCATTAAGTCACAGTCTACAGTAGGTCCTGAAACCGTCTCAGTGAAATGCATTAAGTCATATTCTACAGCAGGTCCTGAAGCCGTCTCAGTGAAATGCATTAAGTCAGTCTACAGCAGGTCCTGAAACCGTCTCAGTGAAATGCATTAAGTCAGTCTACAACAGGTCCTGAAACCGTCTCAGTGAAATGCATTAAGTCACAGTCTACAGCAGGTCCTGAAACCGTCTCAGTGAAATGCATTAAGTCACAGTCTACAGCAGGTCCTGAAGCCGTCTCAGTGAAATGCATTAAGTCAGTCTACAGCAGGTCCTGAAACCGTCTCAGTGAAATGCATTAAGTCAGTCTACAGCAGGTCCTGAAACCGTCTCAGTGAAATTCATAAAGTCAGTCTACAGCAGGTCCTGAAACCGTCTCAGTGAAATGCATTAAGTCACAGTCTACAGCAGGTCCTGAAACCGTCTCAGTGAAATGCATTAAGTCAGTCTACAGCAGGTCCTGAAACCGTCTCAGTGAAATGCATTAAGTCACAGTCTACAGCAGGTCCTGAAACCGTCTCAGTGAAATGCATTAAGTCAGTCTACAGCAGGTCCTGAAACCGTCTCAGTGAAATGCATTAAGTCAGTCTACAGCAGGTCCTGAAACCGTCTCAGTGAAATGCATTAAGTCAGTCTACAGCAGGTCCTGAAACCGTCTCAGTGAAATGCATTAAGTCAGTCTACAACAGGTCCTGAAACCGTCTCAGTGAAATGCATTAAGTCACAGTCTACAGCAGGTCCTGAAACCGTCTCAGTGAAATGCATTAAGTCAGTCTACAGCAGGTCCTGAAACCGTCTCAGTGAAATGCATTAAGTCACAGTCTACAGCAGGTCCTGAAGCCGTCTCAGTGAAATGCATTAAGTCAGTCTACAGCAGGTCCTGAAACAGTCTCAGTGAAATGCATTAAGTCACAGTCTACAGCAGGTCCTGAAGCCGTCTCAGTGAAATGCATTAAGTCAGTCTACAGCAGGGTATGAAGCCGTCTCAGCACCTTGTTTTATCAAGGAACAGATAAAGTCATAAGTCTGCAATTTAATGTGGTTTTAAGAAGTGCATATCTGTATGAATTGTGTATGTCTTGTAGCCTAACTTTGGCAGATGGAAGAGCTCTGAACCATGGGCAGCTATGTGGCAGCCATTTTGGATCTCTGTGTGCTGAAAACCTGTTTTCGTTTTCTCTGTCCTCGGTTACTGTCCTCGGTTACTAATGTCTGGGAGCTAACAGGGGTCTGTTGTTCTCTCTGTTCTCTGTGTTTCAGGGCTTAATTGTGCTCTGTTGTTAGACAGTGAGTGTTCTCTTTAGGACTCGGCAGCCGAGTCTCTCTCCTTTGTCTCTCTGTGTGTGTGTGTCCTGTCTGCTCTTCTCTGCTTTGCTGCACCCTGTTTGTTCTCCTTGTCGTCGTTTTGGGAAAAACCTGTTTTCGTTTTCTCTGTCATCGGTTACATTATGTGGTTGAAAATGCATCGCTGTATTGCTGTTTTCCACTTGGCTGACAGTCTTGGCAATTCTGTGGGCTGTCTTTGATCGACTTGTCTAAATGATGTTGTTTCTAGTGATTCGTTTTATTCAGTTCTTCCAACATTTTAAATGTGTGTCTTCGTCTAGTTGGATCTCAAATACACTCCTGTATTATCTACTCCTGTATTTGAGAATGGGTTAGCATCTGTGTTTTACTGTGTGTGTGTGTGTGTGTGATCGGTCTTGCATACCTACGTGTGTGTGTGTGTGTGTGATCGGTCTTGCATACCTACGTGTGTGTGTGTGTGTGTGATCGGTCTTGCATACCTACGTGTGTGTGTGTGTGTGTGATCGGTCTTGCATACCTACGTGTGTGTGTGTGTGTGATCGGTCTTGCATACCTACGTGTGTGTGTGTGTGTGTGATCGGTCTTGCATACCTACGTGTGTGTGTGTGTGTGTGTGATCGGTCTTGCATACCTACGTGTGTGTGTGTGTGTGTGATCGGTCTTGCATACCTACGTGTGTGTGTGTGTGTGTGATCGGTCTTGCATACCTACGTGTGTGTGTGTGTGTGTGTGTGATCGGTCTTGCATACCTACGTGTGTGTGTGTGTGTGTGTGTGATCGGTCTTGCATACCTACGTGTGTGTGTGTGTGTGTGTGTGTGTGTGTGTGTGTATACGTGGACACGTTTGTTATATATGAAGTGTGTATTAGTGTAGCCTACATATCCATCTTTCTGACCCCTGACCCCTGCCTCCAGGTGTGGGCTACCCGTTGTGTCGTCCTGTGAGCGAGGCGGAGCGTCCGTTTGGGGAGGAGCTACTCCACAGCGTGGTCAAGAGCATCCAGAGGAACGACGTCTCTCGACCAATGGGACAGCTCCTACAGCTGCTGGGGCAGAGCCTGGGGGTCAAGAGGCAAAGGTCAGGGGTTACACATTGATGACGCCATTGTCCAGGGGCATGTTCAGGAGGATGTAACGCTACTGAAACATTCAGATAGAAATGCGTCATGTAGAACAGACATGATTGTCTGCCAGGATAAAGAATCATCAGCTCTACTCGTCCTATTTCTATCTCTCTGCAACATTCAGATAGAAATGTTTCATGTAGAACAGACATGATTGTCTGCCAGGATAAAGAATCATCAGCTCTACTCGTCCTATTTCTATCTCTCTGCAACATTCAGATAGAAATGTTTCATGTAGAACAGACATGATTGTCTGCCAGGATAAAGAATCATCAGCTCTACTCATCCTATTTCTATCTCTCTGCAACATTCAGAGCGCATCACTAAATGCCACTCGGCCATCGCTCATCCATAAATTTATATGTACAGTTGAAGAGAGAAGTTTACATACACCTTAGGTTGAAGTCATTAAAACTCGTTTTTCAACCACTCCACAAATTTCTTGTTAACAAACTATAGTTTTGGCAAGTCGGTTAGGACATCTACTTTGTGCATGACACAAGTAATTTTTCCAACAATTGTTTACAGACAGATTATTTCACTTATAATTCACTGTATCACAATTCCAGTGGGTCAGAAGTTTACAGACACTAAGTTGACTGTGCCTTTAAACAGCTTTGATAATATAGCCATAATATAGTCAAGAAAAATATGTCCCGTCTTTAGAAGCTTCTGATAGGCTAACTGACATCATTTGATTCAATTGGAGGTGTACCTGTGGATGTATTTCAAGACCTACCTTCAAACTCAGTGCCTCTTTGCTTGACATCATGGGAAAATCAAAAGAAATCAGCCAAGACCTCAACAAAAATTCTAGACCTACACAAGTCTGGTTCATCCTTGGGAGCAATTTCTAAACACCTGAAGGTACCACGTTCATCTGTACAAATAATAGTATGCAACTATAAACACCATGGGACCATGCAGCCGTCATACCACTCAGGAAGGAGACGCGTTCTGTCTCTTAGAGATGAACGTACTTTAGTGCAAAAAGTGCATATCAATCCCAGAACAACAGCAAAGGACCTTGTGAAGATGCTGGAGGAAACAGGTACACAAGTATCTATATCCACAATCAAATGAGGCCTATATCGACATAACCTGAAAGGCCGCTCAGCAAGGAAGAAGCCACTGCTCCAAAACCGCCATAAAAAAAGTCAGACTATGGTTTGCAACTGCACATGGGGACAAAGATCGTACTTTTTGGGAAAATGTCCTCTGGTCTGATGAAACAAAAATAGAACTGTTTGGCCATAATGACCATCGTTATGTTTGGAGGAAAAAGGGGGATGCTTGCAAGCAGAAGAACACCATCCCAACCGTGAAGCACGGGGGTGTCAGCATCAAGTTGTGGGGGGGTTTTGCTGCAGGAGGGACTGGTGCACTTTATAAAATAGATGGCATCATGAGGTAGGAAAATTATGTGGATATACTGAAGCAACATCTCAAGACATCAGGAAGTTAAAGCTTGGTCGCAAATGGGTCTTCCAAATGGACAATGACCCCAAGCATACTTCCAAAGTTGTGACAAAATGGCTTAAAGACAACAATGTCAAGATATTGGACTGGCCATCACAAAGCCCTGACCTCAATCCCATAGAAAATCTGTGGGCAGAACTGAAAAAGCATGTGCGAGCAAGGAGGCCTACAAACCTGACTCATTTACACCAGCTCTGTCAGGAGGAATGGGTCACAATTCACCCAACTTATTGTGGAAGGCTGCCCGAAACATTTGAAACCATTTTTAAAGGCAATGCTACCAAATACTAATTGAGTGTATGTAAACTTCTGACCCACTGGGAATGTGATGAAATAAATAAAAGCTGAAATAATTCATTCTCTCTACTATTATTCGGACATTTAATATTCTTAAAATAAAGTGATGATCCTAACTGACCTAAGACAGAGAATTTCTTTACTAGGATTAAATGTCAGGAATTGTGGAAAAACTGAGTTTAAATGTAGTTGGCTAAGGTGTATGTAAACGTCTGACTTCAACTGTACATATTCTCATTCACCCCTTTAGATTAGTGTGTATTAGGTAGTTGTTGGGAGACTGTTCGATTTTACTGCACTGTCGGGACTAGAAGAACAAGCCTTTCGCTACACTCAATAACATCTGCTAACCAAGTGTATGTGACCAATAAAATTTGATTTGATTTGAGTCAGTTGGTGTAAATATAGCAAGGTTGGGAAAAAGGATACAGTCAACATTAAGTATCATTAGCCCCTTTGATGTCAAAGACAGACAGTCGTTCATGCTATCTACTGTAGCTAGTCTGCTAAATGTCCTCTGTAAAATCTAACGTCCCTGTGCCCATCCCTCTGCAGGAGTCTGTACAGAGACATCCTCTTCCTGTGTCTGGTGGCTCTGGGAAAGGACAACATTGACATCGGTAAGCCTGCTTTCATTGTGCTAGTAGTTTCAGAAGTACTGTAGTGTACTCACAGCCAACTACTCTTCAGGTGCAACAAGGCACAGAAACATCATCTAGAAGTCAACCCATACACGTCATCTAGAAGTCAACCCATAAACATCATCTAGAAGTCAACCCATACACGTCCTCTAGAAGTCAACCCATAAACATCATCTAGAAGTCAACCCATACACGTCATCTAGAAGTCAACCCATACACGTCATCTAGAAGTCAACCCATACACGTCCTCTAGAAGTCAACCCATACACGTCATCTAGAAGTCAACCCATAAACATCATCTAGAAGTCAACCCATACACGTCATCTAGAAGTCAACCCATACACGTCATCTAGAAGTCAACCCATACACGTCATCTAGAAGTCAACCCCCCCATACACGTCCTCTAGAAGTCAACCCATACACGTCCTCTAGAAGTCAACCCATACACGTCCTCTAGAAGTCAACCCATAAACATCATCTAGAAGTCAACCCATACACGTCATCTAGAAGTCAACCCATACACGTCCTCTAGAAGTCAACCCATACACGTCCTCTAGAAGTCAACCCCCCCATACACGTCCTCTAGAAGTCAACCCCCCCATACACGTCATCTAGAAGTCAACCCATAAACATCATCTAGAAGTCAACCCATAAACATCATCTAGAAGTCAACCCATACACGTCATCTAGAAGTCAACCCATACACGTCCTCTAGAAGTCAACCCATACACGTCCTCTAGAAGTCAACCCATACACGTCATCTAGAAGTCAACCCATACACGTCATCTAGAAGTCAACCCATACACGTCATCTAGAAGTCAACCCATACACATCCTCTAGAAGTCAACCCATACACGTCCTCTAGAAGTCAACCCATACACGTCCTCTAGAAGTCAACCCATACACGTCATCTAGAAGTCAACCCATACACGTCATCTAGAAGTCAACCCATACACGTCATCTAGAAGTCAACCCATACACGTCCTCTAGAAGTCAACCCATACACGTCCTCTAGAAGTCAACCCATACACTGTTGAATGCTCCTGCAGTGGTCTGCAGCGTTTTCCTCCAGAAGGTCTTCAGTTTAAATGACATTTAAATCGGTGTTGAACATCGTTGTGTTATAACTCATCTCACTCTTTCTCCTCCCTCCAGACGCTTTTGACCGCGAATACAAGATGGCGTACGACCACCTCAGCCCCAACCTGGTGAAGCTGACGCACAACTGCGACCGTCCGCCCAGCGCTGGGGTCATGGAGTGTCGCAAGACCTTCGGAGAACCCTACCTCTGACCCCTTTACCCCTGACGTGTCACCTCCGACAGACACTCCACCCGGTCACCTCCGTCACTCGGCCAGTCACCTCCTCCACCCGGCCAGTCACCTCCGTCACTCGGCCAGTCACCTCCTCCACCCGGCCAGTCACCTCCGTCACTCGGCCAGTCACCTCCTCCACCCGGCCAGCCAGTCACCTCCGTCACTCGGCCAGTCACCTCCGTCACCCGGCCAGTCACCTCCGTCACTCGGCCAGTCACCTCCTCCACCCGGCCAGTCACCTCCGTCACTCGGCCAGTCACCTCCTCCACCCGGCCAGCCAGTCACCTCCGTCACTCGGCCAGTCACCTCCTCCACCCGGCCAGTCACCTCCGTCACCCGGCCAGTCACATCCGTCACTCGGCCAGTCACCTCCTCCACCCGGCCAGCCAGTCACCTCCGTCACTCGGCCAGTCACCTCCGTCACTCGGCCAGTCACCTCCGTCACTCGGCCAGTCACCTCCGTCACTCGGCATAGCACAGCCGTGGGTATCCCACAAGGGTAGGGTTGAAGAGATCTTTTGTGTCCATGAAAAGCGCATGTATAAAAATCCATGTATTCCAACGGTGGCTCTCCCAAAGAGGACTGAGGAGCTTTAAAGACGAGCTCAGGAATCCACTTTAGAAAGACGTACAGAATGCGTGACGATGAGCTTGTTGACACTGTGATGTTTTGGGTCATGTCCGTCACCTGTGAGAGACTAACGGGGCTGACCAGAGACTAACGGGCTGACCAGAGACTAACGGGGCTGACCAGAGACTAACGGGGCTAACCAGAGACTAACGGGGCTGACCAGAGACTAACGGGGCTGACCAGAGACTAACGGAGCTGACCAGAGACTAACAGAGCTGACCAGAGACTAACGGAGCTGACCAGAGACTAACGGGGCTGACCAGAGACTAACGGAGCTGACCGACCAGGGTGTTATCATGTAGTCTGACCAGTCTCACAAAAGGGATGTTGTTGTTTTTTTAAATCTCATCTCATCACCTGGTCGTTAGAGGTTCTGGACGTACCCCTCTGGATGGATGGAGATCATACTCATTAACGTAACAACGGTTTCACACAATGACGTGTTCTATTTCGGGGTACTCATGTTTTCAGAAATCTTGTACAAATTGTTACATAAAATACTAAATGTACTTTATATACGACAGTAGTAGTAGGGACCTTTTATAAAAAATAAAAATAAACATTTGTATTATATAGTCATATATAGAGACTAATATTAGCAATATTTTACTTAACTTGAATTCTATTTATACAAAGTAAGACTTTTATTTATTTTAGTCTGTTTCATCTATTCCTCTCCTCCTGTGGTTGATGGATGTACTGGCTTCGTGTCAGGGTGAACCATCTATTCCTCTCCTCCTGTGGTTGATGGATGTACTGGCTTCGTGTCAGGGTGAAACATCTATTCCTCTCCTCCTGTGGTTGATGGATGTACTGGCTTCGTGTCAGGGTGAAACATCTATTCCTCTCCTCCTGTGGTTGATGGATGTACTGGCTTCGTGTCAGGGTGAAACATCTATTCCTCTCCTCCTGTGGTTGATGGATGTACTGGCTTCGTGTCAGGGTGAAACATCCATCCCTCTCCTCCTATGGTTGATGGATGTACTGGCTTCGTGTCAGGGTGAAACATCTATTCCTCTCCTCCTGTGGTTGATGGATGTACTGGCTTCGTGTCAGGGTGAAACATCTATTCCTCTCCTCCTGTGGTTGATGGATGTACTGGCTTCGTGTCAGGGTGAAACATCCATCCCTCTCCTCCTGTGGTTGATTGATGTACTGGCTTCGTGTCAGGGTGAAACATCTATTCCTCTCCTCCTGTGGTTGATGGATGTACTGGCTTCGTGTCAGGGTGAAACATCTATTCCTCTCCTCCTGTGGTTGATGGATGTACTGGCTTCGTGTCAGGGTGAAACATCTATTCCTCTCCTCCTGTGGTTGATTGATGTACTGGCTTCGTGTCAGGGTGAACCATCTATTCCTCTCCTCCTGTGGTTGATGGATGTACTGGCTTCGTGTCAGGGTGAAACATCTATTCCTCTCCTCCTGTGGTTGATTGATGTACTGGCTTCGTGTCAGGGTGAAACATCTATTCCTCTCCTCCTGTGGTTGATGGATGTACTGGCTTCGTGTCAGGGTGAAACATCTATTCCTCTCCTCCTGTGGTTGATGGATGTACTGGCTTCGTGTCAGGGTGAAACATCTATTCCTCTCCTCCTGTGGTTGATGGATGTACTGGCTTCGTGTCAGGGTGAAACATCTATTCCTCTCCTCCTGTGGTTGATGGATGTACTGGCTTCGTGTCAGGGTGGAACATCTATTCCTCTCCTCCTGTGGTTGATGGATGTACTGGCTTCGTGTCAGGGTGAAACATCTATTCCTCTCCTCCTGTGGTTGATGGATGTACTGGCTTCGTGTCAGGGTGAAACATCTATTCCTCTCCTCCTGTGGTTGATGGATGTACTGGCTTCGTGTCAGGGTGAAACATCTATTCCTCTCCTCCTGTGGTTGATGGATGTACTGGCTTCGTGTCAGGGTGAAACATCTATTCCTCTCCTCCTGTGGTTGATGGATGTACTGGCTTCGTGTCAGGGTGGAACATCTATTCCTCTCCTCCTGTGGTTGATGGATGTACTGGCTTCGTGTCAGGGTGAAACATCTATTCCTCTCCTCCTGTGGTTGATGGATGTACTGGCTTCGTGTCAGGGTGAAACATCTATTCCTCTCCTCCTGTGGTTGATGGATGTACTGGCTTCGTGTCAGGGTGAAACATCTATTCCTCTCCTCCTGTGGTTGATGGATGTACTGGCTTCGCGTCAGGGTGAAACATCCATCCCTCTCCTCCTGTGGTTGATGGATGTACTGGCTTCGTGTCAGGGTGAAACATCTATTCCTCTCCTCCTGTGGTTGATGGATGTACTGGCTTCGTGTCAGGGTGAAACATCTATTCCTCTCCTCCTGTGGTTGATGGATGTACTGGCTTCGTGTCAGGGTGAACCATCTATTCCTCTCCTCCTGTGGTTGATGGATGTACTGGCTTCGTGTCAGGGTGAACCATCTATTCCTCTCCTCCTGTGGTTGATGGATGTACTGGCTTCGTGTCAGGGTGAAACATCTATTCCTCTCCTCCTGTGGTTGATGGATGTACTGGCTTCGTGTCAGGGTGGAACATCTATTCCTCTCCTCCTGTGGTTGATGGATGTACTGGCTTCGTGTCAGGGTGAACCATCTATTCCTCTCCTCCTGTGGTTGATGGATGTACTGGCTTCGTGTCAGGGTGAAACATCTATTCCTCTCCTCCTGTGGTTGATGGATGTACTGGCTTCGTGTCAGGGTGAAACATCTATTCCTCTCCTCCTGTGGTTGATGGATGTACTGGCTTCGTGTCAGGGTGAAACATCTATTCCTCTCCTCCTGTGGTTGATGGATGTACTGGCTTCGTGTCAGGGTGAACCATCTATTCCTCTCCTCCTGTGGTTGATGGATGTACTGGCTTCGTGTCAGGGTGAAACATCTATTCCTCTCCTCCTGTGGTTGATGGATGTACTGGCTTCGTGTCAGGGTGAACCATCTATTCCTCTCCTCCTGTGGTTGATGGATGTACTGGCTTCGTGTCAGGGTGAAACATCTATTCCTCTCCTCCTGTGGTTGATGGATGTACTGGCTTCGTGTCAGGGTGAAACATCTATTCCTCTCCTCCTGTGGTTGATGGATGTACTGGCTTCGTGTCAGGGTGAAACATCTATTCCTCTCCTCCTGTGGTTGATGGATGTACTGGCTTCGTGTCAGGGTGAACCATCTATTCCTCTCCTCCTGTGGTTGATGGATGTACTGGCTTCGTGTCAGGGTGAAACATCTATTCCTCTCCTCCTGTGGTTGATGGATGTACTGGCTTCGTGTCAGGGTGGAACATCTATTCCTCTCCTCCTGTGGTTGATGGATGTACTGGCTTCGTGTCAGGGTGAAACATCTATTCCTCTCCTCCTGTGGTTGATGGATGTACTGGCTTCGTGTCAGGGTGAAACATCTATTCCTCTCCTCCTGTGGTTGATGGATGTACTGGCTTCGTGTCAGGGTGAAACATCTATTCCTCTCCTCCTGTGGTTGATGGATGTACTGGCTTCGTGTCAGGGTGAAACATCTATTCCTCTCCTCCTGTGGTTGATGGATGTACTGGCTTCGTGTCAGGGTGAAACATCTATTCCTCTCCTCCTGTGGTTGATGGATGTACTGGCTTCGTGTCAGGGTGAACCATCTATTCCTCTCCTCCTGTGGTTGATGGATGTACTGGCTTCGTGTCAGGGTGAAACATCTATTCCTCTCCTCCTGTGGTTGATGGATGTACTGGCTTCGTGTCAGGGTGAACCATCTATTCCTCTCCTCCTGTGGTTGATGGATGTACTGGCTTCGTGTCAGGGTGAAACATCTATTCCTCTCCTCCTGTGGTTGATGGATGTACTGGCTTCGTGTCAGGGTGAAACATCTATTCCTCTCCTCCTGTGGTTGATGGATGTACTGGCTTCGTGTCAGGGTGAAACATCTATTCCTCTCCTCCTGTGGTTGATGGATGTACTGGCTTCGTGTCAGGGTGGAACATCTATTCCTCTCCTCCTGTGGTTGATGGATGTACTGGCTTCGTGTCAGGGTGGAACATCTATTCCTCTCCTCCTGTGGTTGATGGATGTACTGGCTTCGTGTCAGGGTGAAACATCTATTCCTCTCCTCCTGTGGTTGATGGATGTACTGGCTTCGTGTCAGGGTGAAACTTCCATCCCTCTCCTCCTGCGGTTGATGGATGTACTGGCTTCGTGTCAGGGTGAAACATCCATCCCTCTCCTCCTGTGGTTGATGGATGTACTGGCTTCGTGTCAGGGTGAAACATCTATTCCTCTCCTCCTGTGGTTGATGGATGTACTGGCTTCGTGTCAGGGTGAAACATCTATTCCTCTCCTCCTGTGGTTGATGGATGTACTGGCTTCGTGTCAGGGTGAAACATCTATTCCTCTCCTCCTGTGGTTGATGGATGTACTGGCTTCGTGTCAGGGTGAAACATCTATTCCTCTCCTCCTGTGGTTGATGGATGTACTGGCTTCGTGTCAGGGTGAAACATCTATTCCTCTCCTCCTGTGGTTGATGGATGTACTGGCTTCGTGTCAGGGTGAAACATCTATTCCTCTCCTCCTGTGGTTGATGGATGTACTGGCTTCGTGTCAGGGTGAAACATCTATTCCTCTCCTCCTGTGGTTGATGGATGTACTGGCTTCGTGTCAGGGTGGAACATCTATTCCTCTCCTCCTGTGGTTGATGGATGTACTGGCTTCGTGTCAGGGTGAAACATCTATTCCTCTCCTCCTGTGGTTGATGGATGTACTGGCTTCGTGTCAGGGTGAACCATCTATTCCTCTCCTCCTGTGGTTGATGGATGTACTGGCTTCGTGGCAGGGTGAAACATCTATTCCTCTCCTCCTGTGGTTGATGGATGTACTGGCTTCGTGGCAGGGTGAAACTTCCATCCCTCTCCTCCTGTGGTTGATGGATGTACTGGCTTCGTGTCAGGGTGAAACATCTATTCCTCTCCTCCTGTGGTTGATGGATGTACTGGCTTCGTGTCAGGGTGAAACATCTATTCCTCTCCTCCTGTGGTTGATGGATGTACTGGCTTCGTGTCAGGGTGAAACATCTATTCCTCTCCTCCTGTGGTTGATGGATGTACTGGCTTCGTGTCAGGGTGAAACATCTATTCCTCTCCTCCTGTGGTTGATGGATGTACTGGCTTCGTGTCAGGGTGAAACATCTATTCCTCTCCTCCTGTGGTTGATGGATGTACTGGCTTCGTGTCAGGGTGAAACATCTATTCCTCTCCTCCTGTGGTTGATGGATGTACTGGCTTCGTGGCAGGGTGAAACATCTATTCCTCTCCTCCTGTGGTTGATGGATGTACTGGCTTCGTGGCAGGGTGAAACTTCCATCCCTCTCCTCCTGTGGTTGATGGATGTACTGGCTTCGTGTCAGGGTGAAACATCTATTCCTCTCCTCCTGTGGTTGATGGATGTACTGGCTTCGTGTCAGGGTGAAACATCTATTCCTCTCCTCCTGTGGTTGATGGATGTACTGGCTTCGTGTCAGGGTGAAACATCTATTCCTCTCCTCCTGTGGTTGATGGATGTACTGGCTTCGTGTCAGGGTGAAACATCTATTCCTCTCCTCCTGTGGTTGATGGATGTACTGGCTTCGTGTCAGGGTGAAACATCTATTCCTCTCCTCCTGTGGTTGATGGATGTACTGGCTTCGTGTCAGGGTGAAACATCTATTCCTCTCCTCCTGTGGTTGATGGATGTACTGGCTTCGTGTCAGGGTGAACCATCTATTCCTCTCCTCCTGTGGTTGATGGATGTACTGGCTTCGTGTCAGGGTGAAACATCTATTCCTCTCCTCCTGTGGTTGATGGATGTACTGGCTTCGTGTCAGGGTGAAACATCTATTCCTCTCCTCCTGTGGTTGATGGATGTACTGGCTTCGTGTCAGGGTGAAACATCTATTCCTCTCCTCCTGTGGTTGATGGATGTACTGGCTTCGTGTCAGGGTGAAACATCTATTCCTCTCCTCCTGTGGTTGATGGATGTACTGGCTTCGTGTCAGGGTGAACCATCTATTCCTCTCCTCCTGTGGTTGATGGATGTACTGGCTTCGTGTCAGGGTGAAACATCTATTCCCCTCCTCCTGTGGTTGATGGATGTACTGGCTTCGTGTCAGGGTGAAACATCTATTCCTCTCCTCCTGTGGTTGATGGATGTACTGGCTTCGTGTCAGGGTGAAACATCTATTCCTCTCCTCCTGTGGTTGATGGATGTACTGGCTTCGTGTCAGGGTGAAACATCTATTCCTCTCCTCCTGTGGTTGATGGATGTACTGGCTTCGTGTCAGGGTGGAACATCTATTCCTCTCCTCCTGTGGTTGATGGATGTACTGGCTTCGTGTCAGGGTGAACCATCTATTCCTCTCCTCCTGTGGTTGATGGATGTACTGGCTTCGTGTCAGGGTGAAACTTCCATCCCTCTCCTCCTGCGGTTGATGGATGTACTGGCTTCGTGTCAGGGTGAAACATCCATCCCTCTCCTCCTGTGGTTGATGGATGTTCTGGCTTCGTGTCAGGGTGAAACATCTATTCCTCTCCTCCTGTGGTTGATGGATGTACTGGCTTCGCGTCAGGGTGAAACATCCATCCCTCTCCTCCTGTGGTTGATGGATGTACTGGCTTCGTGTCAGGGTGAAACATCTATTCCTCTCCTCCTGTGGTTGATGGATGTACTGGCTTCGTGTCAGGGTGGAACATCTATTCCTCTCCTCCTGTGGTTGATGGATGTACTGGCTTCGTGTCAGGGTGAAACATCTATTCCTCTCCTCCTGTGGTTGATGGATGTACTGGCTTCGTGTCAGGGTGAAACATCTATTCCTCTCCTCCTGTGGTTGATGGATGTACTGGCTTCGTGTCAGGGTGAAACATCTCTTCCTCTCCTCCTGTGGTTGATGGATGTACTGGCTTCGTGTCAGGGTGAAACATCTATTCCTCTCCTCCTGTGGTTGATGGATGTACTGGCTTCGTGTCAGGGTGAAACATCCATCCCTCTCCTCCTGTGGTTGATGGATGTACTGGCTTCGTGTCAGGGTAAAACATCTATTCCTCTCCTCCTGTGGTTGATGGATGTACTGGCTTCGTGTCAGGGTGAAACATCTATTCCTCTCCTCCTGTGGTTGATGGATGTACTGGCTTCGTGTCAGGGTGAAGGTGAAACATCTATTCCGCTCCTCCTGTGGTTGATTGATGTACTGGCTTCGTGTCAGGGTGGAACATCTATTCCTCTCCTCCTGTGGTTGATGGATGTACTGGCTTCGTGTCAGGGTGAAACATCTATTCCTCTCCTCCTGTGGTTGATGGATGTACTGGCTTCGTGTCAGGGTGAAACATCTATTCCTCTCCTCCTGTGGTTGATGGATGTACTGGCTTCGTGTCAGGGTGGAACATCTATTCCTCTCCTCCTGTGGTTGATGGATGTACTGGCTTCGTGTCAGGGTGAACCATCTATTCCTCTCCTCCTGTGGTTGATGGATGTACTGGCTTCGTGTCAGGGTGAAACATCCATCCCTCTCCTCCTGCGGTTGATGGATGTACTGGCTTCGTGTCAGGGTGAAACATCCATCCCTCTCCTCCTATGGTTGATGGATGTACTGGCTTCGTGTCAGGGTGAAACATCTATTCCTCTCCTCCTGTGGTTGATGGATGTACTGGCTTCGTGTCAGGGTGGAACATCTATTCCTCTCCTCCTGTGGTTGATGGATGTACTGGCTTCGTGTCAGGGTGAACCATCTATTCCTCTCCTCCTGTGGTTGATGGATGTACTGGCTTCGTGTCAGGGTGAAACATCCATCCCTCTCCTCCTGCGGTTGATGGATGTACTGGCTTCGTGTCAGGGTGAAACATCCATCCCTCTCCTCCTGTGGTTGATGGATGTACTGGCTTCGTGTCAGGGTGAAACATCTATTCCTCTCCTCCTGTGGTTGATGGATGTACTGGCTTCGTGTCAGGGTGAAACATCCATCCCTCTCCTCCTGCGGTTGATGGATGTACTGGCTTCGTGGCAGGGTGAAACATCTATTCCTCTCCTCCTGTGGTTGATGGATGTACTGGCTTCGTGTCAGGGTGAAACATCTATTCCTCTCCTCCTGTGGTTGATGGATGTACTGGCTTCGTGTCAGGGTGGAACATCCATCCCTCTCCTCCTGTGGTTGATGGATGTACTGGCTTCGTGTCAGGGTGAACCATCTATTCCTCTCCTCCTGTGGTTGATGGATGTACTGGCTTCGTGTCAGGGTGAAGGTGACACATCTATTCCTCTCCTCCTGTGGTTGATGGATGTACTGGCTTCGTGTCAGGGTGAAACATCTATTCCTCTCCTCCTGTGGTTGATGGATGTACTGGCTTCGTGTCAGGGTGAAACATCCATCCCTCTCCTCCTGCGGTTGATGGATGTACTGGCTTCGTGGCAGGGTGAAACATCTATTCCTCTCCTCCTGTGGTTGATGGATGTACTGGCTTCGTGTCAGGGTGAACCATCTATTCCTCTCCTCCTGTGGTTGATGGATGTACTGGCTTCGTGTCAGGGTGAAACATCCATCCCTCTCCTCCTGCGGTTGATGGATGTTAGAATGTTCTAGTAGTATTTACAGTGAGTAGTGTAACTGTATCTGCTACTGTATCACACTGATGTCCATCGTAAACTGAACTAAGCTGCTTTGAAGTATTGTATCAGTGAGGGCATTCAAAGATTCACTCAAAACAACTAAAGTCGCTTTAAAACTGCCAAAATATTGCGTTTAAATACTTCATTTCCGCCGCACTTTTACAACCGATGTTGTTGTTGTCAAGACGTAAAGCCTGAGTATGGATTGATTCGTTTGATCGACAAAATATAAATATCTGTTACAGAAATACCCATACTGAGTCGAATACTTTGACGTTTACAAAACTGATTGATCACTGTTTCTGTTTTTTAAAGTAATGTGCAACTGTAAAACAGACTTTGACATCTTTGGCACAACATGCTGCATGAATCGGCTCCTCAGATATCAGTATTACTATCATTAAAGTACCTTTTAAAGTACCTTCAAGTTAAAGTTGAAGTACCTTTTAAAGTACCTTCGAGTTAAAGTTGAAGTACCTTTTAAAGTACCTTCGAGTTAAAGTGGAGTACCTTTTAAAGTACCTTCCAGTTAAAGTTGAAGTACCTTTTAAAGTACCTTCAAGTTAAAGTTGAAGTACCTTTTAAAGTACCTTCAAGATAAAGTTGAAGTACCTTTTAAAGTACCTTCAAGATAAAGTTGAAGTACCTTTTAAAGTACCTTCAAGATAAAGTTGAAGTACCTTTTAAAGTACCTTCGAGTTAAAGTGGAGTACCTTTTAAAGTACCTTCCAGTTAAAGTTGAAGTACCTTTTAAAGTACCTTCGAGTTAAAGTGGAGTACCTTTTAAAGTACCTTCGAGTTAAAGTTGAAGTACCTTTTAAAGTACCTTCAAGATAAAGTTGGAGTACCTTTTAAAGTACCTTCGAGTTAAAGTGAAGTACATTTTAAAGTACCTTCAAGTTAAAGTTGGAGTACCTTTTAAAGTACCTTCAAGATAAAGTTGGAGTACTGGAGTACATTTGAGGACCTCTGTGTACTGTTACGAACATGTAGTTACCCTTTTGATATATGGAGGGAATATTTCTACACGACAGTAGGTTCCGTGTTTCAAGTCCTTTCATATTCACCTATACGTGTGGGCTTCTCTTCAGGTGTTATAAACTGTGAATAGTGGGTTATGACAGGGAATTTACAAGGAACGTATGGGTTTGTTCAATAGTTTTGAGGTAACTGTCTGTTCCCCTTCAAAAAAACTTTTATTTTATTTTAATTGATGTGTTTTAGAACCAAAAAAATAATCATCCAAAACAGTACAATGGTACAGTGTGTATTACTGAACTAAAATATAAACGCAACATGTAAAGTGTTGGTCCCATGTTTTCATGAGCTGAAATAAAAGATCCCAGAAATGTTCCACACGGCACAAAAAAAGCTTATTTCTCTCAAATAAAATGTTGCGCAGAAATTTGTTTACATCCAAATTTGTTTATCCTTTGCCAAGATAATCCAAATCAAGAAGCTGATTAAACAGCATGATCATTACACAAGTGCACCTTGTGCCGGGGAGAATTAACGGACACTCTCAAATGTGCAGTTTTGTCACACAACAGAATGCCACAGACAGGGTTCCAAGTGGGTGGGCCTGGCTCCCTAGTGGGTGGGCCTGGCTCCCCAGTGGGTGGACTGGGTTCCAAGTGGGTGGGCCTGGCTCCCCAGTGGATGGACTGGGTTCCAAGTGGGTGGGCCTGGCTCCCCAGTGGATGGACTGGGTTCCAAGTGGGTGGGCCTGGCTCCCCAGTGGGTGGGCCTGGCTCCCCAGTGGATGGACTGGGTTCCAAGTGGGTGGGCCTGGCTCCCCAGTAGATGGACTGGGTTCCAAGTGGGTGGGCCTATGCCCTCCCATGCCCCACTATGACTTTATTTTAATTGACTCTGATTCCCTTCAATACACTGTAACTCAGTAAAATCTTTGAAAGTGTTGCATGTTGCATTTATATTTTAGGTCAGTCTAGTTTTGTTAGGAGATATAAGTCTAGATTTGGCCGGTCAGTAAGAATGATTCATACCATTGATGTGTAGGTGAGTTGGGGTTCATTCCATTCCATTTCAATTCCAGTCAATTCTCTTCAATGCTTTTTAATTTGGAATTTGGTTTACTTTCGAAATTGACCGATTTGAAATGGAATTGAGCCCCTCCAGTCACAAGATGTATTTCCCAAACCGGAAGCCAGTTCTGTTCTGGTTTCTAACCCACGTTTAAGGACGTCAGGCCCGACACAACGCAACGTCCAATAACTCGATTCATCCTCAAACGTTTTAGATATGATCCTATGTTCATCTATATACTGTATACAATACACGTGTTCTGTGTTTCTTCCATACAAGGTACTATAGGAGTAACACCCTACGTTTGGGTTCGTTGTTCAGCAGCACAAATTAATGTTCAGTTGGCACATCACATGCAGTCAAACCCTTTTGGGGGGAGAGGGGGGGGGGGGTGAAAAGAAGTGGTTGAAGTATCAGGACCTCGGTACGGTGGCTATGATGTCATAGCTGTTTATCCCTGGTCTGTTATACTGATGATACCAAGTATCAGGACCTCGGTACGGTGGCTATGATGTCATAGCTGTTTATCCCTGGTCTGTTATACTGATGATACCAAGTATCAGGACCTCGGTACAGTGGCTATGATGTCATAGCTGTTTATCCCTGGCCTGTTATACTGATGATACCAAGTATCAGGACCTCGGTACAGTGGCTATGATGTCATAGCTGTTTACCCCTGGCCTGTTATACTGATGATACCAAGTATCAGGACCTCGGTACAGTGGCTATGATGTCATAGCTGTTTATCCCCGGCCTGTTATACTGATGATACCAAGTATCAGGACCTCGGTACAGTGGCTAGTTATACTGATGATACCAAGTATCAGGACCTCGGTACAGTGGCTAGTTATACTGATGATACCAAGTATCAGGACCTCGGTACAGTGGCTATGATGACACAGCTGTTTATCCCCTGGCCTGTTATACTGATGAAACCAGTTCAGCCTTTGGTGATGTATTGTCTTCAGTTCATTTTACATTATGTCTGATGATTTTATGTGTGTGTGGGGGGGGGAGAGGTGTGCACCTGAACATAGATTATAATGCTTTCAGTTGTCTTGAGTGGACAACGACCGTTGAGTCCACTTGACCAGGTAAACACTTGAAAATCCTCCCAGGTTTAAAGTCAACATCTCTCTCACCGGGGAAAATACTTCCAACTCAGCATGAAATCATTGAAGTCCCTTTATGACGTGATAATGTCCCCCCCCCTTTTAACAGATACGTTAAACGCCTCTCCTGGCCGACTGCAATGTAGACGGAAACGTCCCCAGTCGTCTTACCTAACGTGAGGCACACCGGTGACCTCCAATTACAATGTAACAACAGACTGATGTCATTGGCTAGAAGAGGACCTTTTTGTCAAGAAGGGTCCAATGAGAGCTGGCCACTTCGGTGTTCTCAGCTGTCAAATCATTGATCGCAGAATAGCGCTACTATGCAAACATGAAACGGACGTTGCTATTTTGAAAGCTAAAGATTGTTACCAACCACAACTAAGTGCTTAAGAGAAACCTGGACTGTCCAACAAAAAATATATCACTCATGATATCAGCAGTGTGAACAGCTTTTAAATGGTTTAGTTGTCAATCTCTGCAGATGAAGGGCTCTAATTCAATCCGCAAGGCGGAAGTGTTCCTGATTGAGCAGAGACTGCATTGACGGTAAACGGTGCTCCATGGGAAATGACCTTTACATTCCCATCACAGAATCTGTCACTCTTCAGCTGTACAGACTGAGTAGAGCTCTAGAAGGTTATTAGTCATTCTAGAAGGAAATGACCTTTACATTCCCATCACAGAATCTGTCACTCTTCAGCTGTACAGACTGAGTAGAGCTCTAGAAGGTTATTAGTCATTCTAGAAGGAAATGACCTTTACATTCCCATCACAGAATCTGTCACTCTTCAGCTGTACAGACTGAATAGAGCTCTAGAAGGTTATTAGTCATTCTAGAAGGAAATGTACAAACAAAAATGTTTCATTGTATTTAGGGTCAATGTATAATATGTGATCTGCTCTTTGTATAGAGAAGACATTTTGTAAAAATGTTCCTTGTGTTGTTTTACAGCTCTGTACGATGTGTCTGTGGATCTGATGATGAGATTAATCATGTACTGTTGGACTGGATCTTTAGAGTTGTCTCAGACTGGAAATAAAATCACTTATACCGTGGCCAATCGTGTGTGTTTCTACACGGGGATTAAATCACTTATACCGTGGCCAATCGTGTGTGTTTCTACACTGGGATTTAATCACGTATACCGTGGCCAATCGTGTGTGTTTCTACACAGGGATTTAATCACTTATACCGTGGCCAATCGTGTGTGTTTCTACACGGGGATTAAATCACTTATACCGTGGCCAATCGTGTGTGTTTCTAGACGGGGATTAAATCATTTATACCGTGGCCAATCGTGTGTGTTTCTACACGGGGATTTAATCACGTCTGGGATTTATGCTTAAAACGACGTCTACAGCCTTGACAGCGAATGCCATCTTTGTGAACGCCTCTCTCTACACCCCCCCTCCTCTCTCTATCCTTCCCTCCTCTCTCTACACCCCCCCTCTACACCCCCCCTCCTCTCTCTATCCCCCCCTCCTCTCTCTACACCCCCCCTCCTCTCTCTATCCCCCCCTCCTCTCTCTATCCCCCCTCCTCTCTCTACACCCCCCCTCCTCTCTCTACACCCCCCTCCTCTCTCTACACCCCCCTCCTCTCTCTACACCCCCCCTCCTCTCTCTATCCCCCCTCCTCTCTCTACACCCCCCCTCCTCTCTCTACACCCCCCTCCTCTCTCTACATCCCCTCCTCTCTCTATCCCCCCTCCTCTCTCTACACCCCCCCTCCTCTCTCTACACCCCCCTCCTCTCTCTACACCCCCCTCCTCTCTCTACACCCCCCCTCCTCTCTCTACACCCCCCCTCCTCTCTCTATCCCCCCTCCTCTCTCTACATCCCCTCCTCTCTCTACAACCCCCCTCCTCTCTCTACACCCCCCCTCCTCTCTCTACACCCCCCCTCCTCTCTCTACACCCCCCCTCCTCTCTCTACACCCCCCCTCCTCTCTCTACACCCCCCCTCCTCTCTCTACACCCCCCCCTCTACACCCCCCCCTCCTCTCTCTACACCCCCCCCTCTACACCCCCCCTCCTCTCTCTATCCCCCCCTCCTCTCTCTACACCCCCCCCCCTCCTCTCTCTATCCCCCCCCTCCTCTCTCTATCCCCCCCTCCTCTCTTTACACCCCCCCCCTCCTCTCTCTATCCCCCCCTCCTCTCTCTACACCCCCCCTCCTATAAATTATAAATTCCTGGCTTGAATTTCAATTTCAAATGACCTCAGAACATTTGTTTTCACACAACATAATTAACCAATCAACACTTTTGAATATGATTTTAAAAAAAGGATTTAATTGCAGCATGGATTGTAAGCACAACATATGGATAGTTTACTATACATCAATACATTCTCTTTGCATCCTTCTGACCCACACAAGTGTATTGCATACATACGTAACACATGACACACTACAATGCTGACAGTTAATGACATAATGGTTACATATGGGGGTCGTGTAACTGAACTACATTTCTATTACTATTCTAGACACTGAATCACTGAATCATTCACATGAAGAACTCCAAAGCTGCTGTACCTCTCTGCACCTGATAAACCGGGGTTTTTGTTTTTTTAACTCTTAAAAGAAATGACTGTATTGACGTTTATACACGGGATGAACACTAAAATGGATGTGTGTGTGTGTGTGGTGTGGCTGGACAACGTCTCCGATTACTGAGTCTCTCTTCAGGATGTTGTGGACAGACAACCTCTACTGCTGCACATCAGTTCTGGTGAAGGAGACCAGCCATAGTCCAACCATGAAGGCGTCCACTGATTCAACAACACCTGGCTCAACACAGACAACACCATCCCCTCTGTGAACAGCAACACTAGGAGACCTCTAACCCCTCTGTACCGTGAATGTTAGTGACCGACAACGATACAGTTTGGCGGTTATTATTTAAATGACTTCCTGACACGCCTCTTTTTTTCCCCCCTCCCTCCTCATTGTAGTATGATGTACTACAATACCCATAATGCTCTGTACAGTACAACATATTCAGTTTCATCTTTAGTTTTTTTTTTAAAGAAGATGTTCCTGAAGCTAACATAATGGTTGGGTGGACTGGGTTCCAAGTGGGTGGGCCTGGCTCCTCAGTGGGTGGACAGGGTTCCAAGTGGGTGGGCCTGGCTGCCCAGTGGGTGGACAGGGTTCCAAGTGGGTGGGCCTGGCTGCCCAGTGGGTGGACTGGGTTCCAAGTGGGTGGACCTGGCTCCTCAGTGGGTGGACTGGGTTCAAAGTGGGTGGGCATGTCTGCCCAGTGGGTGGACAGGGTTCCAAGTGGGTGGGCCTGGCTGCCCAGTGGGTGGACAGGGTTCCAAGTGGGTGGGCCTGGCTCCCCAGTGGGTGGACAGGGTTCCAAGTGGGTGGGCCTGGCTGCCCAGTGGGTGGACAGGGTTCCAAGTGGGTGGGCCTGGCTCCCCAGTGGGTGTACTGGGTTCCAAGTGGGTGGGCCTGGCTCCCCAGTGGGTGGACTGGGTTCCAAGTGGGTGGGCCTGGCTCCCCAGTGGGTGGACTGGGTTCCAAGTGGGTGGGCCTGGCTCCCCAGTGGGTGGACAGGGTTCCAAGTGGGTGGGCCTGGCTGCCCAGTGGGTGGACAGGGTTCCAAGTGGGTGGGCCTGGCTCCTCAGTGGGTGGACTGGGTTCCAAGTGGGTGGGCCTGGCTGCCCAGTGGGTGGACAGGGTTCCAAGTGGGTGGGCCTGGCTGCCCAGTGGGTGGACAGGGTTCCAAGTGGGTGGGCCTGGCTCCCCAGTGGGTGGACAGGGTTCCAAGTGGGTGGGCCTGGCTGCCCAGTGGGTGGACAGGGTTCCAAGTGGGTGGGCCTGGCTCCCCAGTGGGTGGACTGGGTTCCAAGTGGGTGGGCCTGGCTCCCCAGTGGGTGGACTGGGTTCCAAGTGGGTGGGCCTGGCTCCCCAGTGGGTGGACAGGGTTCCAAGTGGGTGGGCCTGGCTCCCCAGTGGGTGGACAGGGTTCCAAGTGGGTGGGCCTGGCTCCCCAGCGGGTGGACTGGGTTCCAAGTGGGTGGGCCTGGCTCTCCAGTGGGTGGACTGGGTTCCAAGTGGGTGGGCCTGGCTCCCCAGTGGGTGGGCTGGGTTCCAAGTGGGTGGGCTGGGTTCCAAGTGGGTGGGCCTGGCTCCCCAGTGGGTGGGCTGGGTTCCAAGTGGGTGGGCTGGGTTCCAAGTGGGTGGGCCTGGCTCCCCAGTGGGTGGACAGGGTTCCAAGTGGGTGGGCCTGGCTCCCCAGTGGGTGGACAGGGTTCCAAGTGGGTGGGCCTGGCTCCCCAGTGGGTGGACTGGGTTCCAAGTGGGTGGGCCTGGCTCCCCAGTGGGTGGACAGGGTTCCAAGTGGGTGGGCCTGGCTCCCCAGAGGGTGGACTGGGTTCCAAGTGGGTGGGCCTGGCTGCCCAGTGGGTGGACAGGGTTCCAAGTGAGTGGGCCTGGCTCCTCAGTGGGTGGACTGGGTTCCAAGTGGGTGGACTGGGTTCCAAGTGGGTGGGCCTGGCTGCCCAGTGGGTGGACTGGGTTCCAAGTGGGTGGACTGGGTTCCAAGTGGGTGGGCCTGGCTGCCCAGTGGGTGGGCCTGGCTCCCCAGTGGGTGGACAGGGTTCCAAGTGAGTGGGCCTGGCTCCCCAGTGGGTGGACTGGGTTCCAAGTGGGTGGACTGGGTTCCAAGTGGGTGGGCCTGGCTGCCCAGTGGGTGGACAGGGTTCCAAGTGAGTGGGCCTGGCTCCTCAGTGGGTGGGCCTGGCTCCCCAGTGGGTGGGCCTGGCTCCCCAGTGGGTGTGTCTGACCTCTGACCTCAGATGGAGACCGGGCAGATAATAATACGGTCTTCCAGCATCACGCTGAGCACCAGGAACACGAAGTAAAGCATGAACATGGTGAGGCCCAGAACGCGGCTCATCTTCCACCGACACGCTGCGATGCTGACGATGACGAAGAGGAGCATGACGAAGAGGAGCACGATGGCACAGAACAGACCGTTGGAGTTCACCGCCACCGGTACACCGCCTTGCATCGCCGAGAAGATTAACCATGGGACAGGCAGGCTGGAGTAATTGAGGGGGGGGGGGGGGGACAGACAAGAGAGGAAGGGTGGAGGCAGAGGGATGTAGAGAGAGACAGAGAGAGGAAGGGTGGAGGCAGAGGGAGAGACAGAGAGAGGAAGGGTGGAGGCAGAGGGATGTAGAGAGAGACAGAGAGAGGAAGGGTGGAGGCAGAGGGATGTAGAGAGAGACAGAGAGAGGAAGGGTGGAGACAGAGAGAAAGGAAGGGTGGAGGCAGAGGGATGTAGAGAGGGAGAGACAGAGAGAGAGGAAGGGTGGAGGCAGAGGGAGAGACAGAGAGAGGAAGGGTGGAGGGAGAGACAGAGAGAGAGGAAGGGTAGAGGCAGAGGGATGTAGAGAGAGACAGAGAGGAAGGGTGGAGGTAGAGGGAGAGACAGAGAGAAAGGAAGGGTAGAGGCAGAGGGATGTAGAGAGGGAGAGACAGAGAGAGAGGAAGGGTGGAGGCAGAGGGAGAGAGAGAGAGAGGAAGGGTAGAGGCAGAGGGATGTAGAAAGAGACAGAGAGGAAGGGTGGAGGCAGAGGGAGAGACAGAGAGAAAGGAAGGATAGAGACAGAGGGATGTAGAGAGGGAGAGACAGAGAGAGAGGAAGGGTGGAGGCAGAGGGAGAGAGAGAGAGAGGAAGGGTAGAGGCAGAGAGAGGGTGGAGGCAGAGGGATGTAGAGAGGGAGAGACAGAGAGAGAGGAAGGGTGGAGGCAGAGGGAGAGAGAGAGAGAGGAAGGGTAGAGGCAGAGAGAGGAAGGGTGGAGGCAGAGGGATGTAGAGAGGGAGAGACAGAGAGAGAGGAAGGGTGGAGGCAGAGAGGGGGAGAGACAATCACTTTTGAGAGTAGTAACACAAATTGTCTTGATCGTTTACTACAGACAACGGTACACAGTTCATAGTGATATCTCTGTAGTTACAGTGGTCTATACTAACCCCATAGTGATATCTCTGTAGTTATAGTGGTCTATACTAACCCCATAGTGATATCTCTGTAGTTATAGTGGTCTATACTAACCCCATAGTGATATCGCTGTAGTTATAGTGGTCTATACTAACCCCATAGTGATATCTCTGTAGTTATAGTGGTCTATACTAACCCCATAGTGATATCGCTGTAGTTATAGTGGTCTATACTAACCCCATAGTGATATCTCTGTAGTTATAGTGGTCTATACTAACCCCATAGTGATATCAAAGATGTTGGATCCCACTGAGCTGGACACAGCCATGTCTCCCAGTCCTTTCCGGGCCACGATGACACTAGTGATGAGGTCAGGGATGGAGGTGCCCGCTGCCAGGATGGTCAGGCCCATGATCTCCTCTGAGATGCCTATGGTCTCACCCACCTAGGGAGACAACAGTCAGTCAGTCAATCAATCAGTCTCACCCACCTAGGGAGCCAACAGTCAGTCAGTCAACCAATCAGTGTCCCCACCTAGGGAGCCAACAGTCAGTCAGTCAACCAATCAGTCTCACCCACCTAGGGAGCCAACAGTCAGTCAGTCAACCAATCAGTCTCACCCACCTAGGGAGCCAACAGTCAGTCAGTCAACCAATCAGTCTCACCCACCTAGGGAGACAACAGTCAGTCAGTCAACCAATCAGTCTCACCCACCTAGGGAGACAACAGTCAGTCAGTCAACCAATCAGTCTCACCCACCTAGGGAGCCAACAGTCAGTCAGTCAACCAATCAGTGTCCCCACCTAGGGAGACAACAGTCAGTCAGTCAACCAATCAGTGTCCCCACCTAGGGAGCCAACAGTCAGTCAGTCAACCAATCAGTGTCCCCACCTAGGGAGCCAACAGTCAGTCAGTCAACCAATCAGTGTCCCCACCTAGGGAGCCAACAGTCAGTCAGTCAACCAATCAGTGTCCCCACCTAGGGAGACAACAGTCAGTCAGTCAACCAATCAGTGTCCCCACCTAGGGCGCCAACAGTCAGTCAGTCAACCAATCAGTGTCCCCACCTAGGGCGCCAACAGTCAGTCAGTCAACCAATCAGTGTCCCCACCTAGGGCGCCAACAGTCAGTCAGTCAACCAATCAGTGTCCCCACCTAGGGAGCCAACAGTCAGTCAGTCAACCAATCAGTGTCCCCACCTAGGGAGACAACAGTCAGTCAGTCAACCAATCAGTGTCCCCACCTAGGGAGCCAACAGTCAGTCAGTCAACCAATCAGTGTCCCCACCTAGGGCGCCAACAGTCAGTCAGTCAACCAATCAGTGTCCCCACCTAGGGAGCCAACAGTCAGTCAGTCAACCAATCAGTGTCCCCACCTAGGGCGCCAACAGTCAGTCAGTCAACCAATCAGTGTCCCCACCTAGGGAGCCAACAGTCAGTCAGTCAACCAATCAGTGTCCCCACCTAGGGAGCCAACAGTCAGTCAGTCAACCAATCAGTGTCCCCACCTAGGGCACTAGTAATCAGTCGATACATATATCAAAATGTAATTTTTGACAAATACGTAGCACATCCGTTATTCATCCCGAGTGTAGACGGAGGCCAGGATTCAACCAGATCAGCGTTAACCCACGATAACCCACAATTACCCACGATAACTCACGATCACACACGATAACCCACGATTACACACGATAACCCACGATCACACACGATAACCCACAATTACACACGATAACCCACGATAACCCACGATAACCGTAGCTCATCATTGCTTTTGTTTATAGTGGGTGGGGTCAGAAGTGTTACTGCGTTGGAGTTGTCAAAACCCCACGAGGCTCCCGACGTTATCCCTATCAATATCTCTATCAGTATCCCTAGCATTATCCCTATCGGTATCCCTATCATTGGCCCTATCATTATCCCTATCATTATCCTTGTCGTTAGACCTATCATTATCCATGCCATTATCTCTATCGGTATCCCTGTCGTTAGACATATCATTGTCCTTATCGTGAGACCTAGCATTATCCTTATCCTTAGACCTATTGTTAGACCCTGTCGTTATCTCTATTGTTGTATCATTATCCCTGTCGTTATCCTTATCGTTAGACCCTATGTTAGACCCTATCGGTATCCCTATCATTAGACCTATCATTAGATCTTTCATTATCCCTATCGTTAGACCCTTCGTTAGACCCATCATTAGCCCCTATCGTTATCCCCTATCGTTAGACTCTATCATTAGCCCTATCGTTAGACCCTATCGTTAGACCCTATCGTTAGACCCTATCGTTGGACCCAATCGTTAGCCCCATCGTTAGACTCGATCGTTAGACCCTATCGTTAGACCCTATTGTTAGAACCCATCGTTAGACCCATCGTTAGACTTGATCGTTAGACCCTATTGTTAGACCCCATCGTTAGACCCCATCGTTAGACCCCATCGTTAGACCCATCGTTAGACCCATCTTAAGCCCTATCGTTAAACCCTATCGGTAGACTGATCGTTAGACCTATCGTTAGACCTATCGTTAGACCCATCGTTAGACCTATCGTTGGACCCATCTTTAGACCTATCGTTAGACCCGTCGTTAAACCCTATCGGTAGACTGATCGCTAGACCTATCGTTAGACCCTATCGTTAGACCTATCATTAGACCCATCGTTAAACCCTATCGTTAGACCCTATCGTTAGACCCGTCGTTAGACCCTATCGTTAGACCCTATCGTTAGACCTATCCTTAGACCTATCCTTAGACCCATCGTTAAACCCTATCAGTAGACTGATCGTTAGACCTATCGTTAGACCCGTCGTTAGACCTATTGTTAGACCTATCATTAGACCCATCGTTAGACCCATCGTTAGACCTATCGTTCGTTAGACCTATCGTTCGTTAGACCTATCGTTCATTAGACCTTTCGTTCGTTAGACCCATCGTTAGCAGCTGTGTTAAACTCAAACACTAAAATGCGTGATTTAACTAGACAAGTCAGTTAAGAATACATTCCTATTTACAATGACGGCCTCCCGGGGAACAGTGGTTTAACTGCCTTGTTCAGGGGAACAGTGGTTTAACTGCCTTGTTCAGGGGAACAGTGGGTTTAACTGCCTTGTTCAGGGGAACAGTGGGTTTAACTGCCTTGTTCAGGGGAACAGTGGGTTAACTGCCTTGTTCAGGGGAACAGTGGGTTAACTGCCTTGTTCAGGGGAACAGTGGGTTAACTGCCTTGTTCAGGGGAACAGTGGGTTAACTGCCTTGTTCAGGGGAACAGTGGGTTAACTGGCTGTTCAGGGGAACAGTGGTTTAACTGCCTGTTCAGGGGAACAGTGGTTTAACTGCCTTGTTCAGGGGAACAGTGGTTTAACGACATTTTTTTTTTACCTTGTTAGCTTGGGGATTCGATCTAACAACCTTTCGGTTACTGGTCCACCCTCTAACCACTAGGCTACCTGCTGGTTACTGACCCAAAACTCTAACCACTAGGCTACCTGCTGGCTACTAGTCCAACACTCTAACCACTAGACTACCTGCTGGTTACTGGCCCAACTCTCTAACCACTAGGCTACCTGCTGGTTACTAGTCCAACACTCTAACCACTAGGATACCTGCTGGTTACTAGTCCAACGCTCTAACCACTAGACTACCTGCTGGTTACTAGTCCAACACTCTAACCACTAGACTACCTGCTGGTTACTGGCCCAACTCTCTAACCACTAGGCTACCTGCTGGTTACCTTCCCAACGCTCTAACCACTAGACTACCTGCTGGTTACTAGTCCAACACTCTAACCACTAGGCTACCTGCTGGTTACTAGTCCAACACTCTAACCACTAGGCTACCTGCTGGTTACTAGTCCAACACTCTAACCACTAGGCTACCTGCTGGTTACTAGTCCAACACTCTAACCACTAGGTTACCTGCTGGTTACTAGTCCAACCTCTAAATACTAGGCTACCTGCTGGTTACTGACCCAACGCTCTAACCACTAGGCTACCTGCTGGTTACTGGCCCAACACTCTAACCACTAGGCTACCTGCTGGTTACTGGCCCAACACTCTAACCACTAGGCTACCTGCTGGTTACTGGCCCAACTCTCTAACCACTAGACTACCTGCTGGTTACTAGTCCAACACTCTAACCACTAGACTACCTGCTGGTTACTGGTTCACTCTCTAACCACTAGGCTACCTGCGGGTTACCTCGGGTCTGTCTGTTACCTCGGGTCTGTCTGTTACCTCGGGTCTGTCTGTTACCTCGGGTCTGTCTGTTACCTCGGGTCTGTCTGTTACCTCAGGTTATCGCTGATCTGATTAAATCCTGGCCTGAGTCAAAGAAGCACTGGACTAATAGTTTCTAAACAAGATGGAAGTCGTGTGATCTAAAAACCCAACCAGAGTGATACCTGATGTGCCCACCAGACCATTAGATAGGAGAACACAGCGATCCACGTGATGGAACCAATAAACGTCATGGCGAAGTATTTTCTGGAAGCCTGAGGAAGAACTCACAGGAAGCTCATATCAGCATGACATTAGAAAGATATTTTGTGTTCTACATTTTGGCCACTTTGCAGGACACAAACACAGTACACAAAATGGCGTGAATGTAAAGACAGAGATGATAAAGACAGAGATGATAAAGACAGAGATGATAAAGACAGAGATGATAAAGACAGAAATATAGATGATATTTACCGGGTTGCGTACGTCGGGCACAGTGAGCCACAGAGGAAACACTATCGGTAGGAGAAAAAGATATGTGGCCTGTTTACGTCTGGTGTCTGGCCATTCTAACGACAGAGGTTCCTCGTTCTCTTCACCCTCTTCCTCTTCTTCCTCTTTATTTTCCTCTTCGTCCTCTTCGTCTTCATCATCCTCGTCTTCCTCATCCTCGCTCTCTTCTTCACTCTCGTCCTCCTCACCGCTGTCTGAGCCGTCGGACCCCCCTGCGCCCGCTGGCCCCTGGTCCTAGTGAAGAGGGAGAGAGGGTGAGAGAGAAGGGTCGTAGGGGTAGAGTAGTGTTATGAATTAACTCTCCTATCTCTCTCCACCCTCTCTCCACTCTCTCTCCTCTCTCCTCTCTCTCTCCTCTCGGTCTCCTCTCCCCTCTCTGTGTCTCTGACGGATCTGGTGTCTTCTCTCCCTCTCCTCTCTCCACTCTCTCTCCTCTTTCTAATGTCTGTGTCTCTGACGGGTCTGGTTTCTCCTATCTCCCCTCTCTCCTCTCTCCTCCGTCTGAGTCTCTGACGGGCCTGGTTTCTCCTCTCCACCCTCTCTCCACTCTCTCTCTCCTCTCGGTCTCCTCTCCCCTCTCTGTGTCTCTGACGGATCTGGTTTCTTCTCTCCCTTTCCTCTCTCCCCTCTCTCCTCTCTCTCCCGTCTGAGTCTGACAGATCTGGTTTCTCCTCTCTCCCCTCTCTCCTCTCTCTCTCCTCTCTCCCCTCTCTCTACCGTCTGAGTCTCTGACGGGCCTGGTTTCTCCTCTTCTTTAGGTGTGGTCTGGGAGGTCGAGGGTTCGGCCTGCTCAGTCTTCTCAGGTCCAGCTGAAAAAAGACAGACACAAGACACAACCAATAAGCAACATGTCAGATGTTTACCTTTACATGTGAGTCATTTAGCAGACTCTCTTATCCAGAGACACTTAACAGTGGTGAGTCATTTAGCAAACTCTTATCCAGAGAGACTTAACAGTAGTGAGTCATTTAACAGACTCTCTTATCCAGAGAGACTTACAGTAGTGAGTCATTTAGCAGACTCTCTTATCCAGAGACACTACAGTAGTGAGTCATTTAACAGACTCTCTTATCCAGAGAGACTTACAGTAGTGAGTCATTTAACAGACTCTCTTATCCAGAGACTTACAGGAGTGAGTCATTTAACAGACTCTCTGATCCAGAGACACCACAGTAGTGAGTCATCTAACAGACTCTCTAATCCAGAGTCACTACAGTAGTGAGTCATTTAGCAGACTCTCTAATCCAGAGACACTACAGTAGTGAGTCATTTAACAGACTCTCTGATCCAGAGACACCACAGTAGTGAGTCATTTAACAGACTCTCTTTTCAGAAGTCACTACAGTAGTGACTGCATACGTTTTCATTGGTACTGATCCCCCGTGGGAATTGAACCCACAACCCTGGCATTGGGAGTGCCATGCTCTACCGACTAAGCCACATGGTAAATATGTTCAATGTAGGGGGAGCAGCAGGTAAGGTAGGTGACCATTCAGGGGGGGGGTGTCCCTAGGGGGAGCAGCAGGTAAGGTAGGTGACCATTCAGGGGGGAGGGGGGGTGTCCCTAGGGGGAGCAGCAGGTAAGGTAAGTGACCGTGTGACTCCTAGTGTGGTGTGACTCCTAGTGGGATGTGACTCCTAGTGGGGTGTGACTCCTAGTGGGGTGTCATGACTTTGCCCTCTTTGGGTTCAGCGAGCACCATCCCCCTCTCTCTCTCTCTCCTACACCCAGGCTGCTGTTAGGCAGGTCATAAATTCCTGGAGGAGATTCTTCCTCATGGCCAGACAGTACAGAGAGAGAGTGAGTTTTCATAGAGAGAACAAAGGAATTTCTTCCACCTCACAGAACTTGAGAACTGAACAATATTCATGTTCTGGAGAATGTATAAAAGGTCGGTGAAGTAGTCAGCTACGAACTGGTCCGTTTGGTACAATTTTGTGAAACTCATGAGAGACAATACAGCCACATTACCATAACCCTGTTTATACAAGAGTCTCAGTTGTGAGGCTTGCATCTAATTGTTGTATAAAATGAATGAGTAAAGATTAAACTATTTGTGAAATTATGCAATGTGATTTACTACTGTTTAATAAAGGAAACTCATTAATTTAGTTTAACTAAATCATAGGCCCGCCCCATGAGCACAGACATTGATCTGGCGTCATGGGACAGCCCCTTTCTGCTCTTCCGAATGTAACCCCCACCTTGGGAATTTATCTTCAGACCATGTTTCTCTCAATTACGAGAGGGCCGACAACCGCCGAATCATCTATTCTATAACAACATTGCTGAATGTTACTCTGAACTATCCATTCTAACCATGGCAGAGAGAGAGAGAGAGAGAGCGGACAAACTCTCCAACAGAAACAAACTCTCCAACAGAGATCCCGATGACACACTGAGTGTAAATAAATATATTGATTGCAATTATTCCCGAATGAGTGAGTGTTCATGTGTAAAGGATTAGCATTTCAATTGTTATAATTATCAACTCTGTCGTGTCTTTTATCTCAGTCGACCCTTTTTGTCCACCAAAAAGGGTCGACTGAGATACCGGTTTATCCCACTAGGGAAACTCAGTTATCATTTCCTTGTAACTATCTACTGTTTGTTTGTTTCTGCATTTCTGGGATTATTTAGTTAGTAAATAAATTATTTAAAACAATTGATGTATGATTCATAGTGAAGACTGGGTTCGTGCAGATAACCAACAATTTACAACGTTTGGAATGAGACTAAAGAATAATTCATTAATTGGAGGACTAATTGATCAGATATTAAAATAACTGAAAGTTATATTAGGAAAATTATAAAATGATGTAATCTGAATATTTTCCATGGTGCCCCGACTTCCTAGTTAATTACAGTTACATGATTAAGTTAGTTTAATCACGCATTCCACCCTGCCAGTGTTCAATCATTAATGAACAAACTTGACGAGCTCAGGGCGAGGATCTCCTTCCGGAGGGACATCAGATCCTGTAACATACTCTTGTTTTTCTGAGACTTTCCTCCGACATCCAGAGGGATTTATATACAACCGGCGGGTTTTACCGATTTCTGAGTGGATAGGAAGCAGAATCTCTCTGGCTAAGAACAAAGGTGGTCGGATCTGCTTAATGACCAACAACACATGGTGCGAAACGTACAGGAACTTGCGAGCTTCTGCTCCCCTGACTCGGAAACTTTGTCATCAAATGTTGCCCTGTGGACAGGGTGGTATGCTGCTGGCTATTATTATTATTATATTGTATGCCTATGTCATATGCCAAAAACTGTGTAACTAAAGGTTAACGAGCCATGAATCAAAAAGACGATGACCTCTTCCTCTGACACACACATGTGCAGGGCCCCATCTGCATGTTAATCTCAGTGTTGATTGGGTCTGTGTTAAGGCCGCGCAGGGCCCCATCTGCATGTTAATCTCAGTGTTGATTGGGTCTGTGTTAAGGCCGCGCAGGGCCCCATCTGCATGCTAATCTCAGTGTTGATTGGGTCTGTGTTAAGGCCGCGCAGGACCCCATCTGCATGTTAATCTCAGTGTTGATTGGGTCTGTGTTAAGGCCGCTTCAGCCTGTGGTTGTCATAACCCTGAGAGACTGTAATGGCCTGGACCACTGAAGGACCTCATTAGATCACACACACACACACTGAGAGGCCCAATGATTACAGGGTACGAACCCAAATCAAATCCCCCGCGAACCCTGTTCCCAACAAGCACAACTCAATCCAGACATGGTGGACTGGACCGACCACAAAAACAGAGACAAATGCACAGATTAACAGGTGTCTGTATCCATGTACCACCTTTCCAGTTATTACAGACTAACAACACACCACACTGAGTCACATCAACACACCACACTGAGTCACATCAACACACCACACTGAGTCACATCACCACACCACACTGAGTCACATCAACACACCACACTGAGTCACATCAACACACCACCGTGTCAGTGTGTGTCTTAACCAAGGTGACCGTGTCAGACACACACCGTCACACCCCACTAGGAGTCACATCAACACACCCCACTAGGAGTCGCATCAACACACCACACTGAGTCTCATCAACACACCACACTGAGTCACATCAACACACCACACTGAGTCACATCAACACACCACCGTGTCAGTGTGTGTCTTAACCAAGGTGTCAGACACACACCGTCACACCCCACTAGGAGTCACATCAACACACCCCACTAGGAGTCGCATCAACACACCACACTGAGTCTCATCAACACACCACACTGAGTCACATCAACACACCACACTGAGTCACATCAACACACCACCGTGTCAGTGTGTGTCTTAACCAAGGTGACCGTGTCAGACACACACCGTCACACCCCACTAGGAGTCACATCAACACACCCCACTAGGAGTCGCATCAACACACCACACTGAGTCTCATCAACACACCACACTGAGTCACATAAACACACCACACTGAGTCTCATCAACACACCAGACTGAGTCACATCAACACACCACACTGAGTCACATCAACACACCACACTGAGTCACATCAACACACCCCACTGAGTCACATCAACACACCACACTGAGTCACATCAACACACCACACTGAGTCACATCAACACACCACACTGAGTCACATCAACACACCACACTGAGTCACATAAACACACCACACTGAGTCACATCAACACACCACACTGAGTCACATCACCACACCACACTGAGTCACATCAACACACCACACTGAGTCACATCAACACACCACACTGAGTCACATCAACACACCACACTGAGTCACATCAACACACCACACTGAGTCACATCAACACACCACACTGAGTCACATCAACAAACCACACTGAGTCACATCAACACACCACACTGAGTCACATCAACACACCACACTAGGAGTCCCATCAACACACCCCACTAGGAGTCACACCCCACTAGGAGTCACACCAACACACCCCACTAGGTGTCAAACCCACTAGGAGTCACACCAACACACCCCACTAGGAGCCACACCCACACACCATACTAGGAGCCACACCCACACACCCCACTAGGAGTCACACCAACACACCCCACTAGGAGTCACACCAACACACCCCACTAGGAGTCACATCAACACACCCCACTAGGAGTCACATCAACACACCCCACTAGGAGTCACATCAACACACCCCACTAGGAGTCACATCAACACACCCCACTAGGAGTCACACCCCACTAGGAGTCACATCAACACGCCCCACTAGGAGTCACATCAACACACCCCACTAGGAGTCACATCAACACACCCCACTAGGAGTCACATCAACACACCCCACTAGGAGTCACATCAACACACCCCACTAGGAGTCACACCCCACTAGGAGTCACATCAACACACCCCACTAGGAGTCACATCAACACACCCCACTAGGAGTCACATCAACACACCCCACTAGGAGTCACACCCCACTAGGAGTCACACCAACACACCCCACTAGGAGTCACACCAACACACCCCACTAGGAGTCACAACAACACACCCCACTAGGAGTCACACCCCACTAGGAGTCACATCAACACACACCACTAGGAGTCACAACAACACACCCCACTAGTAGTCACACCCCACTAGGAGTCACATCAACACACCCCACTAGGAGTCACACCCCACTAGGAGTCACATCAACACACCCCACTAGGAGTCACATCAACACACCCCACTAGGAGTCACATCAACACACCCCACTAGGAGTCCCATCAACACACCCCACTAGGAGTCACATCAACACACCCCACTAGGAGTCACATCAACACACCCCACTAGGAGTCACATCAACACACCCCACTAGGAGTCATATCAACACACCCCACTAGGAGTCCCATCAACACACCCCACTAGGAGTCACACCCCACTAGGAGTCACACCAACACACCCCACTAGGTGTCAAACCCACTAGGAGTCACACCAACACACCCCACTAGGAGCCACACCCACACACCATACTAGGAGCCACACCCACACACCCCACTAGGAGTCACACCAACACACCCCACTAGGAGTCACACCAACACACCCCACTAGGAGCCACACCCACACACCCCACTAGGAGTCACATCAACACACCCCACCAGGTGTCACATTAACACACCCCACTAGGAGTCACACCCCACTAGGTGTCAAACCCACTAGGAGTCACACCAACACACCCCACTAGGAGTCACATCAACACACCCCACTAGGAGTCACACCCCACTAGGAGTCACATCAACACACACCACTAGGAGTCACAACAACACACCCCACTAGTAGTCACACCCCACTAGGAGTCACATCAACACACCCCACTAGGAGTCACACCCCACTAGGAGTCACATCAACACACCCCACTAGGAGTCACATCAACACACCCCACTAGGAGTCACATCAACACACCCCACTAGGAGTCCCATCAACACACCCCACTAGGAGTCACATCAACACACCCCACTAGGAGTCACATCAACACACCCCACTAGGAGTCACATCAACACACCCCACTAGGAGTCATATCAACACACCCCACTAGGAGTCCCATCAACACACCCCACTAGGAGTCACACCCCACTAGGAGTCACACCAACACACCCCACTAGGTGTCAAACCCACTAGGAGTCACACCAACACACCCCACTAGGAGCCACACCCACACACCATACTAGGAGCCACACCCACACACCCCACTAGGAGTCACACCAACACACCCCACTAGGAGTCACACCAACACACCCCACTAGGAGCCACACCCACACACCCCACTAGGAGTCACATCAACACACCCCACCAGGTGTCACATTAACACACCCCACTAGGAGTCACACCCCACTAGGTGTCAAACCCACTAGGAGTCACACCAACACACCCCACTAGGAGTCACATCAACACACCCCACTAGGAGTCACACCAACACACCCCACTAGGAGTCACATCAACACACCCCACTAGGAGTCACATCAACACACCCCACTAGGAGTCACACCCCACTAGGAGTCACATCAACACACCCCACTAGGAGTCACAACAACACACCCCACTAGTAGTCACACCCCACTAGGAGTCACATCAACACACCCCACTAGGAGTCACACCCCACTAGGAGTCACACCAACACACCCCACTAGGAGTCACATCAACACACCCCACTAGGAGTCACATCAACACACCCCACTAGGAGTCACATCAACACACCCCACTAGGAGTCACATCAACACACCCCACTAGGAGTCCCATCAACACACCCCACTAGGAGTCACACCCCACTAGGAGTCACATCAACACACCCCACTAGGAGTCACATCAACACACCCCACTAGGAGTCACATCAACACACCCCACTAGGAGTCACATCAACACACCCCACTAGGAGTCACACCCCACTAGGAGTCACACCAACACACCCCACTAGGAGTCACACCAACACACCCCACTAGGAGTCACAACAACACACCCCACTAGGAGTCACAACAACACACCACACTAGTAGTCACACCCCACTAGGAGTCACATCAACACACCCCACTAGGAGTCACACCCCACTAGGAGTCACATCAACACACCCCACTAGGAGTCACATCAACACACCCCACTAGGAGTCACATCAACACACCCCACTAGGAGTCACATCAACACACCCCACTAGGAGTCACATCAACACACCCCACTAGGAGTCCCATCAACACACCCCACTAGGAGTCACACCCCACTAGGAGTCACATCAACACACCCCACTAGGAGTCACATCAACACACCCCACTAGGAGTCACACCCCACTAGGAGTCACACCAACACACCCCACTAGGAGTCACACCAACACACCCCACTAGGAGTCACAACAACACACCCCACTAGGAGTCACAACAACACACCACACTAGTAGTCACACCCCACTAGGAGTCACATCAACACACACCACTAGGAGTCACATCAACACACCCCACTAGGAGTCACACCAACACACCCCACTAGGAGTCACATCAACACACCCCACTAGGAGTCACAACAACACACCCCACTAGGAGTCACATCAACACAGCACACTAGGAGTCACTTCAACACACCCCACTAGGAGTCACATCAACACAGCACACTAGGAGTCACACCAACACAGCACACTAGGAGTCACACCAACACAGCACACTAGGAGTCACACCAACACAGCACACTAGGAGTCACTTCAACACACCCCACTAGGAGTCACACCAACACAGCACACTAGGAGTCACGTCAACACACCACACCGAGTCATATCAACACACCATACTGAGTCACATCAACACACCAGACTGAGTCACAGCAACACACCACTAAGAGTCACACCAACACAGCACACTAGGAGTCATACCAACACAGCACACTAGGAGTCACACCAACACAGCACACTAGGAGTCACGTCAACACACCCCACTAGGAGTCACACCAACACAGCACACTAGGAGTCACGTCAACACACCACACCGAGTCATATCAACACACCACACTGAGTCACATCAACACACCAGACTGAGTCACATCAACACACCAGACTGAGTCACATCAACACACCACACTAGGAGTCACACCAACACAGCACACTAGGAGTCACGTCAACACACCACACTAGGAGTCACAACAACACACCCCACTAGGAGTCACAACAACACACCCCACTAGGAGTCACACCCCACTAGGTGTCAAACCCACTAGGAGTCACACCAACACACCCCACTAGGAGTCACATCAACAAACCCCACTAGGAGTCACACCAACACACCCCACTAGGAGTCACATCAACACACCCCACTAGGAGTCACATCAACACACCCCACTAGGAGTCCCATCAACACACCCCACTAGGAGTCACACCAACACAGCACACTAGGAGTCACGTCAACACACCGAGTCATTTCAACACACCACACTGAGTCACATCAACACACCAGACTGAGTCACATCAACACACCAGACTGAGTCACATCAACACACCACACTAGGAGTCACACCAACACAGCACACTAGGAGTCACGTCAACACACCACACTGAGTCACATCAACACACCACACTGAGTCACATCAACACACCACACTGAGGCCTGGATCTCACCTATAGGCCTGGACCTCACCTATAGGCCTGGACCTCACCTATAGGCCTGGATTTCACCTATAGGCCTGGACCTCACCTATAGGCCTGGACATCACCTATAGGCCTGGACCTCACCTATAGGCCTGGATATCACCTATAGGCCTGGACCTCACCTATAGGCCTGGACCTCACCTATAGGCCTGGATATCACCTATAGGCCTGGATATCACCTATAGTCCTGCCGTGTGTCCGTGTGTCCTGCTGTGTGTCCGTGTGTCCGTGTGTCCTGCCGTGTGTCCTGCCGTGTGTCCGTGTGTCCTGCCGTGTGTCCTGCTGTCCTGCCGTGTGTCCTGCCGTGTGTCCGTGTGTCCTGCTGTCTACCCTCCCGCTGGCTGCTGGTTAACTCTATCCCTCAATGCAGTATGAGACATTGAGGATTACCACGTACAACTGACTGTGAGCTGTTTAAAATGTCTGTGACCGTTTCTCATCAACAACAGGTTGGCATGTCTGCATGCCTCAAAGAGCTACAATGGTTGTGAGACACGTAACTTCATGTAAAGTAGCACGAAAAACATTAATGTGTAACAGTTAGACGCACATCCCTGCTGTGTGGCCTGCAGACAGCAGTACAGCTCTAACACAAAGCCTTACAGACAACACCAAGACAAAGAGAACCCATAACCAACGTACCGAGAACATTCACAAAACATAACGACAACATTTTTAAATTTAATTTTACCTTTATTTAACTAGGCTAAGTCAGTTAGGAACAAACATCAAACCCAAACACAACGTGTATACAGAACGTTACGGGAACATTCACAGAACGACAACATCAAACCCAAACGCAACGTGTATACAGAACGTTACGAGAACATTCACAGAACATAACGACAACATCAAACCCAAACGCACCGTGTATACAGAACGTTACGAGAACATTCACAGAACATAACGACAACATCAAACCCAAACACAACGTGTATACAGAACGTTACGAGAACATTCACAGACGCTAACCAAATCAAGCACTAAACGTACAGATAACGTTGGCCTTACCTTTCCTCTGCACCGACACCTCCGTCCTGACCTCCCCATTAAAGGTTGTTGTTTCTAATTGGCAGAGATACGTCAGGTAAAATGACCAGTTACCACGGAGACACAACATATCCACCCGCTGCCTCGTGGAGAGTAATGTATGATGGAATATGACCAGTTACCACGGAGACACAACATATCCACCCGCTGCCTCGTGGAGAGTAATGTATGATGGAATATGACCAGTTACCACGGAGACAACATATCCACCCGCTGCCTCGTGGAGAGTAATGTATGATGGAATATGACCAGTTACCACGGAGACACAACATCTCCACCCGCTGCCTCGTGGAGAGTAATGTATGATGGAATATGACCAGTTACCACGGAGACACAACATATCCACCCGCTGCCTCGTGGAGAGTAAATGTATGATGGAATATGAGCGGAGTCATAGACACAACCGAAGTTACTGTACCACACAAACAAAACACAACCACTTCCTTCATAATATTGACTGAAAATGAGCTGAGCAGGCATGAATACTAGTATCCTCTTCTAGGGAAGAGTGAGATACAGTTGAGATGAAAACGTCTATTTTGGAGTGACAGATAGTAGACAGAAGATGAAGAGATACTCAGTAACTCTCGATAGGACAATGGAAGTTGTTGTGATAGATAGTAGACAGAGGATGAAGAGATACTCAGTAACTCTCGATAGGACAATGGAAGTTGTTGTGACAGATAGTAGACAGAAGATGACGAGATACTCAGTAACTCTCGATAGGACAATGGAAGTTGTTGTGATAGATAGTAGACAGAAGATGACGAGATACTCAGTAACTCTCGATAGGACAATGGAAGTTGTTGTGACAGATAGTAGACAGAAGATGACGAGATACTCAGTAACTCTCGGTAGGACAATGGAAGTTGGAGTGACAGATAGTAGACAGAAGATGAAGAGATACTCAGGGCTGGCATGAAGTGACAGTACAGGGTGACAACATGAGGAGGAGGTGACATTGTTGACATCCCTCTTACCTTGTCTAACTCTCCTCTGACCAGGGCCTCTAACATCTCTGCTAAAGCCTGTCTCTGGAATAAGGGGGCGATGGAAGACACATTACATATTAGAACTCGTTTAATAGGATCTCTGTTGGAGAGATATTCAGTCAGCCTCTGTATTTACCAGGTCCCCCAAGTCCCCTGACATCCAGAGTTGTGGTGTGGAGTAGCCATTAGAGCAGCGCTCTCCAAACCTGGTCCTGGGGGGAGACCCAGAGCTGTGGTGTGGAGTAGCCATTAGAGCAGCTCTCTCCAAACCTGGTCCTGGGGGGGAGACCCAGAGCTGTGGTGTGGAGTAGCCCATTAGAGCAGAACTCTCTAAACCTGGTCCTGGGGGGAGACCCAGAGCTGTGGTGTGGAGTAGCCATTAGAGCAGCGCTCTCCAAACCTGGTACTGGGGGAGACCCAGAGCTGTTACGTGGAGTAGCCATTAGAGCAGCACTCTCCAAACCTGGTCCTGGGGGGGAGACCTGATCCAAAAGCCTCTCAACACCTTGGTGCTGCCTTACACTAGAGACTCGTGTTGTGTGAGAAGTGAAGAGCAGAGGTCAAGTCCTCCTGTGTTCCTGGATTACAGGGACGTGACTGTTCTGTCCTCTACTGGAGTGACCTTCACTGAGTCCTCAGGCCACCAGGCAGCCAGACCTGTCCCCATGCAGCCTCCTCCCTCCCAGCTCTCTCATCCTTAATCAGCTTTCAATACAGGCTAATAAAAGCTGGATAAGAGCCAGCCTCTGGCCGACCAATCTCTTTATCTCAATAGCACTGTCTCTAGGTCTCTCGTTTTACTGGACTGTGTGTGTCATTGAGCTAACAGTCTGATGTTGCTGTGAAGCTAACAGTCTGATGCTGCTGTGAAGCTAACAGTCTGATGATACTGTAAAGCTAACAGTCTGATGCTGCTGTGAAGCTAACAGTCTGATGCTGAAGGTGAAGCTAACGGTCTGATGATACTGTAAAGCTAACAGTCTGATGCTGAAGGTCAAGCTAACGGTCTGATGATGCTGTGAAGCTAACAGTCTGATGCTGCTGTGAAGCTAACAGTCTGATGCTGAAGGTGAAGCTAACGGTCTGATGATGCTGTGAAGCTAACAGTGTGATGCTGCTGTGAAGCTAACAGTCTGATGCTGCTGTGAAGTGAACAGTCTGATGCTGCTGTGAAGCTAACAGTCTGATGATGCTGTGAAGCTAACAGTCTGATGCTGCTGTGAAGCTAACAGTCTGATGCTGCTGTGAAGCTAACAGTCTGATGCTGAAGGTGAAGCTAACGGTCTGATGATGCTGTGAAGCTAACAGTCTGATGCTGCTGTGAAGCTAACAGTCTGATGCTGCTGTGAAAATAACAGTCTGATGCTGAAGGTGAAGCTAACGGTCTGATGATGCTGTGAAGCTAACAGTCTGATGCTGCTGTGAAGCTAACAGTCTGATGCTGAAGGTGAAGCTAACAGTCTGATGCTGCTGTGAAGATAACAGTCTGAATATAGAAGGTCCCTGTGGCAGTAGTGAATATAGAAGGTCCCTGTGGCAGTAGTGAATATAGAAGGTCCCTGTGGCAGTAGTGAATATAGAAGGTACCTGTGGCAGTAGTGAATATAGAAGGTCCTTGTGGCAGTAGTGAATATAGAAGGTCCTTGTGGCAGTAATGAATATAGAAGGTCCCTGTGGCAGTAGTGACCATAGAAGGTCCCTGTGGCAGTAATGAATATAGAAGGTCCCTGTGGCAGTAGTGAATATAGAAGGTCCTGGTGACAGTAGTGAATATAGAAGGTCCCTGTGGCAGTAGTGAATATAGAAGGTCCCTGTGACAGTAGTGAATATAGAAGGTCCTTGTGGCAGTAATGAATATAGAAGGTCCCTGTGGCAGTAGTGAATATAGAAGGTCCCTGTGGCAGTAGTGAGTATAGAAGGTCCTGGTGGCAGTAGTGAATATAGAAGGTCCCTGTGGCAGTAGTGAATATAGAAGGTCCCTGTGGCAGTAGTGAATATAGAAGGTCCTGGTGGCAGCAATGAATATAGAAGGTCATTGTGGCAGTAGTGAATATAGAAGGTCCCTGTGGCAGTAGTGAATATAGAAGGTCCCTGTGGCAGTAGTGAATATAGAAGGTCCCTGTGGCAGTAGTGAATATAGAAGGCCCCTGTGGCAGTAGTGAATATAGAAGGTCCTTGTGGCAGTAGTGACTATAGAAGGTCCCTGTGGCAGTAGTGACTATAGAAGGTCCCTGTGGCAGTAGTGACTATAGAAGGTCCCTGTGGCAGTAGTGACAAGGCCATCAGACTGTTAAACAGCCATCTACAGCCACTAACATAGAGAGGCTGCTGCCAACATACAGACTCAAATCTCTGGCCACTTAAATACATGGACATAATAAAGGTATCACTAGTCACTTTAAATAATGTCACTTTAATCATGTCTACATACTCTACATTACTCATCTCATATGTATATACTGTACTCTATACCATCCACTGCATCTTGCCATCTTGATGTAATGTATCACTAGCCACTTTAAACAATGTCACTTAATATAATGTTTACATACTCTACATTACTCATCTCATATGTATATACTGTACTCTATACCATCCACTGCATCTTGCCATCTTGATGTAATGTATCACTAGCCACTTTAAACAATGTCACTTAATATAATGTTTACATACTCTACATTACTCATCTCATATGTATATACTGTACTCTATACCATCTACTGTATCTTGCCATCTTGATGTAATGTATCACTAGCCACTTTAAACAATGTCACTTAATATAATGTTTACATACCCTACATTACTCATCTCATATGTATATACTGTACTCTATACCATCCACTGCATCTTGCCATCTTGATGTAATGTATCACTAGCCACTTTAAACAATGTCACTTAATATAATGTTTACATACTCTACATTACTCATCTCATATGTATATACTGTACTCTATACCATCTACTGTATCTTGCCATCTTGATGTAATGTATCACTAGCCACTTTAAACAATGTCACTTAATATAATGTCTACATACTCTACATTACTCATCTCATATGTATATACTGTACTCTATACCATCTACTGTATCTTGCCAATGCCGTTCGGCCATCGCTCATCCACATATTCTTATTCATTCCTTTACATTTCTGTGTATAATGTAGTTGTTGTGAATTTGTTAGATTACTTAGATATTACTGCACAAGCATTTCGCTACACTCGCGTTAACATCTGCTAACCATGTGTATGTGATCAATAAAGTTTAATTTGATATAATACATGGTTCAGTAGCTCCTCCCAGGAGGCATAGCTTCCTGGTCCCTGGTACTGTACAGGAAGGACAATAATTTAGGACCATAGATAAGGACCATAGATTAGGACCATAAATTAGGACCATAGATTAGGACCATAGATTAGGACCATAGATTCACACCATAGATTAGGACCATAGTATAGGACCATAGATTAGGACCATAGATTAGGACCATAGATTCACACCATAGATTAGGACCATAGATTAGGACCATAAATTAGGACCATAGATTAGGACCATAGATTCTAACCATAAATTAGGACCATAGATTAGGACCATAGATTAGGACCATAGTATATGACCATAGATTAGGACCATAGTATAGGACCATAGTTTAGGACCATAGACTCGTACCATAATATAGGACCAGAGATTAGGACCATAATATAGGACCATAGACTCGAACCATAGATTAGGACCATAGACTCGAACCATAGATTAGGACCATAGATTAGGACCATAGATTCGGGCCATAGATTAGGACCATAGATTAGGACCATAGATTAGGACCATAGATTAGGACCATAGATTAGGACCATAGATTAGGACCATAGATTAGGACCATAGATTAGGACCATAGATTAGGACCATAGATTCGGGCCATAGATTAGGACCATAGATTAGGACCATAGATTAGGACCATAGATTAGGACCATAGATTAGGACCATAGATTAGGACCATAGATTAGGACCATAGATTAGGACCATAGATTAGGACCATAGATTAGGACCATAGATTCGGGCCATAGATTAGGACCATAGCGGTCCCTGTAATAATAAAGATTGATATAAAGTCCAGTACCTTCTCCCAGTGGGTCCAGTGTGTGGATCATCAGCTGGAAGATTGTGTTTCTGTTGGTGCTGTTGTGGAGAGACGCATTACTGCCTCCTCTCTGGAGAGTGGGCTTCACCTGGGACATAACAAACACACCACACACACACACACAGGGTTGAAGCCACGGCAGATCACGCCAGGTTACATTCAGGTAAAGACCTCTTTTTGCTGGTCACTTAAATGACATCTAAAAAAAATGTAAAAAGATAAAATATTTTACAATCAGTACACAACCTGATCATGACATCACAATCAAAGAGTGTTGAGACCTTCAGTTTTTCTCTGTCTCTCTTCTGGGGTGAGTCTTGAGGTTGTGGTTTGGGTTCTGGTGAAACATTGTTTTGAGGTGGATCAGGTGGTGGAGGTCCACTGTTCTGCTGTAAATACAGGAATACTTTAGTACACGTTCACAATAGGAACCAGAGAGAGGAGAAAAGGCAGACTGTTAAAGAACTACTCCAGTGGGCTAAATATACTGAATGGCTTTTACATGGTCAGGTTGTATTCTGATTGTAAAAAAGGAAGGGTTTGTTGTCTGTTTTTTGTAGTCCAGAAAAAAATATGTTGTTTCAACCAGAAAAGAATGTCTTTATGAAATCCCATGCCAACATTTGCCCAGCTGGGTAGAGGATGCATAATGGGTGTCTACTGAAGACAGGATCTGCCAAAAACAGGATTAGCCTAGTGGTTAGAACGTTGGACTAGTAACCGGAAGTGTTGCAACTTCAAATCCCCGAGCTGACAAGGTACAACTCTGTTGTTCTGCCCCTGAACAAGGCAGTTAAACCCACTGTTCCTAGGCTGTCATTGAAAATAAGAATTTGTTCTTAACTGACTTGCCTAGTTAAATAAAGGAAAAATGAAAATATATACAACAACTGTGGTATTAGTGAGAACAGGTAACTGCCAAAATAAAGGAAACACCAACATCAAGTGTTTTACAAGGGAGTTGAGCCAGAACAGCTTCAATGGTATAGATTCTACAGGTGTCTGGAACTCTATTGGAGGGATGTGACATCATTCTTCCACCAGAAATTCCATATTGGTGTTTTGTTGATGGTGGTTGGAAAACACTGTCTCAGGACCCACTCCAGAATCTCCCACACAGTGCATTCCCGAGTGGTGCAGCGGTCTAAGGCACTGCAGTGCTTAGGGGCGTCACTACAGACCCGGATTCGATCCGGGGCTGTATCACAACCAGCCGAGATCGGGAGTCCCAAAGGGTGGAGCACAATTGGCCCAGCGTATTCCGGGTTAAGGGAGGGTTTGGCCGGGGTAGGCAGTCATTGTTAATAAGAATTTGTTCTTCACTGACTTGCCAACATAAATCAATTAAAATAAGTATTCAGATCCCTTCACTTTTCCCACATTTTGTTACGTTACAGCCTTATTCTAAAATGTATTAAATAAAACACACGTCCTCAATCTACACACAACACCCTAGAATGAAAAAGCAAAAACAGGTTTTTAGAAATGTTGTCAAATTTATAAAAAAAATTAAAAAACAGAAATACCTGAACAGAAAGTGTTCAGACCCTTTGCTACCAGACTCCAAATTGAGCTCAGGTGCATCTTGTTTCCATTGATCATCCTTGAGATGTTTCTACAACTTGATTGGAGTCCACCTGTGGTAAATTCAATTGATTGGACATGATTTGGAAAGGCACACGCCTGTCTATTTAAGGTCCCACAGTTGACAGTGCATGTCAGAGAAAAAACCAAGCCATTGAGGTTGAAGGAATTGTCCGTAGAGCTCAGAGACAGGATTGTGTCGAAGCACAGATCTGGGGAAGGTACCAAAAAATGTCTGCAGCATTGAAGGTCCCCAAGAACACAGTGGCCTCCATCATTCTTAAATGGAAGAAGTTTGGAACCACCAAGACTCTTCCTAGAACTGGCCGCCTGGCCGAACTAAGCAACTGGGGTGAGAAGGGCCTTGGTCACTCTGACAGAGCTCCAGTGTTCCTCTGTGGAGATGGTAGAACCTTCCAGCAGGACAACCATCTCTGCAGCACTCCACCAATCAGGCCTTTATGGTAGAGTGGCCAGACGGAAGCCAATCCTCAGTAAAAGGCACATTACAGCCCATTTGGAGTTTGCCAAAAGGCACCGAAAGGTTTCAGACCTTGAGAAACAAGATTATCTGATCTGATAAAACCAAGATTGAACTATTTGGCCTGAATACCAAGCGTCACGTCTAGAGGAAACTTGGCACCATCCCTACGGTGAAGCATGGTGGTGGCAGCATCATGCTGTGGGGATGCTTTTCAGCAGCAGAAACTGGGAGACTAGTCAAGATCGAGGGAAAGATGAACGGAGCAAAGTACAGAGAGATCCTTGATGAAAACCTGCTCCAGAGCGCTCAGGACCTCAGACTGGGGTGAAGGTTCACCTTCCAACAGGACAACGTACCTAAGCACACAGATAAGACAATGCAGGAGTGGCTTCGGGACAAGTCTCTGAATGTCATTGAGTGGCCCAGCCAGAGCCTGGATTTGAACCCGATCGAACATCTCTGGAGAGACCTGAAAATAGCTGTGCATCCACCTGATAGAGCTTGAGAGGATCTGCAGAGAAGAATGGGAGAAAATCCCCAAATATAGGTGTACCAAGCTTGTAGCGTCATACCCAAGAAGACTCGAGGCTGTAATCGCTGCCAAAGGTGCTTCAACAAAGTACTGAGTAAAGGGTCTGAATACTAACATTTCTAAAAAGCAGTTTTTGCTATGTCATTATGTGGTATTGTGATGTCATTATGGGGTATTGTGATGTCATTATGTGGTATTGTGATGTCATTATGTGCTATTGTGATGTCATGATGTGCTATTGTGTGTAGATTGATGAGGGGAAAAAAACAATTTAATCCATTTTAGAGTAAGACGTAACAAAATGTGGAAAAAGTCAATGGGTCTGAATACTATCCGAATGCACTGTAAGTGTTCAATTGGGTTGAGATCTGGTGACAGAGATGACCATGGCATATTGTTTACATCGTTTTCAGCACCTTGGATACACTACTACAAGTGCCTTAGTCCTGATAGGTTCAAAAGTACTGATGGTAGCACCCTGGATACACTACTACAAGTGCCTTAGTCCTGATAGGTTCAAAAGTACTGATGGTAGCACCCTGGATACACTACTACAAGTACCTTAGTCCTGATAGGTTCAAAAGTACTGATGGTAGCACCCTGGATACACTACTACAAGTGCCTTAGTCCTGATAGGTTCAAATATACCTACTGGGGTTCTTTGAGTTGCCTACAACAGTATAAACCGTGCACTTGCATGTCATTTTCTTAGCAATCCCACACCAACACCCACCATCATACTAATGGGGATCCCCACTAGTTCCTGCCAAGGAAGCAGCTACTCTTCCTGGGGTTTATTATGGATCCCCACTAGTTCCTGCCAAGGCAGCAGTTACTCTTCCTGGGGTTTATTATGGATCCCCATTAGTTCCTGCCAAGGCAGCAGATACTCTTCCTGGGGTTTATTATGGATCCCCATTAGTTCCTGCCAAGGCAGCAGCTACTCTTCCTGGGGTTTATTATGGATCCCCATTAGTTCCTGCCAAGGAAGCAGCTACTCTTCCTGGGGTTTATTATGGATCCCCATTAGTTCCTGCCAAGGAAGCAGCTACTCTTTCTGGGGTTTATTATGGATCCCCATTAGTTCCTGCCAAGGAAGCAGCTACTCTTCCTGGGGTTTATTATGGATCCCCATTAGTTCCTGCCAAGGAAGCAGCTACTCTTCCTGGGGTTTATTATGGATCCCCATTAGCTGTTGCCAAGGAAGCAGGTACTCTTCCTGGGGTTTATTATGGATCCCCCATTAGCTGTTGCCAAGGAAGCAGGTACTCTTCCTGGGGTTTATTATGGATCCCCCATTAGCTGTTGCCAAGGAAGCAGCTACTCTTCCTGGGGTTTATTATGGATCCCCCATTAGCTGTTGCCAAGGAAGCAGCTACTCTTCCTGGGGTTTATTATGGATCCCCCATTAGCTGTTGCCAAGGAAGCAGCTACTCTTCCTGGGGTTTATTATGGATCCCCATTAGCTGTTGCCAAGGAAGCAGCTACTCTTCCTGGGGTTTATTATGGATCCCCCATTAGCTGTTGCCAAGGAAGCAGCTACTCTTCCTGGGGTTTATTATGGATCCCCCATTAGCTGTTGCCAAGGAAGCAGCTACTCTTCCTGGGGTTTATTATGGATCCCCATTAGCTGTTGCCAAGGAAGCAGCTACTCTGCAGGATCCTATGGGAGGAGGAAGAGACACAGTCTGGTACAAGTCATCAGGGATCCTATGGGAGGAGGAAGAGACACAGTCTGGTACAAGTCATCAGGGATTCTATGGGAGGAGGAAGAGACACAGTCTGGTACAAGTCATCAGGGATCCTATGGGAGGAGGAAGAGACACAGTCTGGTACAAGTCAACATTTTACACACTTCTGCTATTTTACACATTTTGCCTGAAGATTGAGAGAAAATGTTGCTGTTTTGAAGCTAATTTCCTGCAATTCTACACATATTGCCATGGAACAGAGAGATAAATGTGCAGTTGTACAGCTAATCTCATGCTATTCTACACATGTTGCAATGAGGCTGAGATCATGTGTGATTTCAGTCAGTGTACACTTGTGGATTCTGCATAGTTTGGCATATTGGCAGTTAATTTGAAAAAATGTATAGAATCATTCTTCTAAAACTGGCTAGCTAGCTAACAACATACAACGCAGGTACATTCTTCTAAAACTGGCTAGCTAGCTAACAACATACAGCGCAGGTACATTCTTCTAAAACTGGCTAGCTAGCTAACAACATACAGCGCAGGTACATTCTTCTAAAACTGGCTAGCTAGCTAACAACATACAGCGCAGGTACATTCTTCTAAAACTGGCTAGCTAGCTAACAACATACAACGCAGGTACATTCTTCTAAAACTGGCTAGCTAGCTAACAACATACAGCGCAGGTACATTCTTCTAAAACTGGCTAGCTAGCTAACAACATACAGCGCAGGTACATTCTTCTAAAACTGGCTAGCTAGCTAACAACATACAGTGCAGGTACATTCTTCTAAAACT